>NW_008355272.1:2215920-2228699 GCF_000622305.1 Nannospalax galili
GTTTGTCTGATCATGCAAGAGACCCTGAGAGAACTCTGGGGACAAAATTGGTGCAGCCTGCAGGATGGCATTAATGGCAAACCGGGGAAGTTTGGAAAAAGGTAGAGCGCCGATGGCTGTGCTGATGTGGTTTTTACAATGGATTAGTAAAGGGAGGCCAGCCACACAGAAGCGTGGGCCACAAATATGTTGTAAGTGAGGGATATGTTGCAGGTATGTAAAGATTTGTTAAAGGTTACCCAGAGGCTAAAAAATCTTTTACCTGCTCTGGACACAAATGGAGATTCCAGAGAGGGAGTGTGGTCACTTTGCATAATAAAAGATGTGCCCCAGGCAGGGGAAGCTGAAAAGGTGAGGGAAGTCCTGGCAGACCCAGTTGCAGAGTTGGAGAGAGAAAAAGGTGGGACACTTTGACTTGTGTAAGGTCCAAGGACTCAGAGGAAAAGACAGATAATAGTAAAAAGGAAAATGACCTAAAAACAGAAATAGCTAAAGCTGCTTCTCAGATTCAACCTTGATACAAAAGGAAAAACAAGCTAACAGTGCTGTAGCTAGGAAATAGTCCATGCTATAACTGTTAAAACTAGGAAAAACTTACAAGCAAGCAAGCAGAGAGCTGCTAGCCACATGGCTTGTGAAAATATGGGACATGGGAGCAAATGACGTCACTCTAAGTCCTTCAGAAGGTTCACAGATGAGTTATATAATCACCCATCTGTCCTTGCGATATAGGCTGTTCAACCTATGCCAGTGCAGGGGGAAGCAGTCCTTAATGGGATGGCTGGTTGAAGGCATTAAAGATACACAGTTGTCACCAAGGGAGACTAACATGATTAGCAGGGGCTGGAGGACTATAAAGGAGGGGAAGGCATTACTGAGAGAACTAGGTATGAGAAAAGCAATATATAATGTCCAGTTTACTGGGCCAGATATGCCTGTGTTCACCAGAGATATGAAGGAAAGCTTAATTCAACTGGGACCTCAAGAATGGTATGGGGCTTTAATGGTTTTACTAAGCCCTTTGATGGGACAGGATATTTGTAAAGAGTGGCTTTGGCAAATCTAAATGATTCTGACAAGCATGTAAAATGTGTCTGTAAAATAACAGACCACCCTATAAGAGATATAAAAAAGACCAGATAGAAGAAATGGTCCACTTGGGTTACTCGAAGACAAATGTGGCAAGACTTATGTCAAGCCCAAATTCCCAGAGAAAAAATTGATAGAAAACCAAATTCGGTACTAAGGCATTTCTGGAAGGCTTTTAAAACCAGAACAGTTTACAAAAGACTTTCAAAAGCTAAAAACTGTACAAGGGGTGGTTAAGAATCCCCAAGGATTAAGTAAGATGCGTTTATCTTCTGATAAAGGCTCTACTGGGGTGGAAGCAGGTTTTCCCACCAAGTTCTCCCCCAGCAACCTGGTGTGGTCAATGGGAAGATGACAGATATAGCTACAGTCAGGAGGCAGACCCAGAGCCTGTCTGACTCAGGGAACAAACAAGTGCATCAGGGACAGGAGAAGCCCCTGCCTCCTTAGTCCAGTGCAGGGTCAGGAAACTGGAGCCAACACCTCTAAGTGTATCAAGAATAAAGGAATACAAAGAGATTCCATGTAAAATCCCCCAAGTGCAAAATGACTTCAAAGGGATAACTAAAAAATGGTAAAGAGCTAAGCAAATTAATGCCTCGTACCCATGCTATGGTACCTAACAAGGATCTATGGAGAAAACAGTTGATATAAATGGACAAAGCCTTTCCATGCTGTGTGAGACCGTGTCTATGATTGATTTAATATATGTTAACCTTCCTTCAAGTGTTTTACAGATGTGAAGCCCATTTGAAAGATACCCAAAGAAGCAAAGGCCAGCTATAGCTGTAAGATTCTTGGGCATTTTATGTAGGTTGGGTAAGATGAAGACAGAGACTCCCAAAATATACAACTGTTAAGAAAATCTACAGTACCAGGGATGGGTTGCCACCCTATGAGCTGTTGGTCAGAGAGAGATCCTAGACGTCCTCGAATTCACCAAGGCTATTGCTGCTAATGTCAGTTGTACACTAGAAAGGTTGGTAAGGCCATGTTGCCGAAGACATTGAATGTTTTGAGTGTGGGAGAAAAAGAAGAGATGGAGCTAAGACTAAGCCAAAACAAAAAAAAACAAAACAAAAAAACTCTGCCACTGGATGGATGATATTCATATTGCCAGAAGGCACTATGAAGGTGGTTGGGGAAGAAAGGATCCCCTATGATTCTACTCAATGATGGACACCGTATGCTGCACACTATGGACATGCCAAGCAATGCCTGCAAGTGCAATAATGGCTCCACCGACATATGTTCAACTGACAAATTTCTAATTGAATAAGGCCTACTCCTAGGGGTGGAACATGCATCTGGTGCTGTAGACCAGGCTAACTCCTTGTGTTGAGAATGGCTACCAGCCCTAGTGGGGAAGCCATCAGGAATATACTGTTTAATGAATATAGTACACCTACTGGGCATTTGTATTTACATTCATGTTTGTTTAAATGTGTCTACTTCCTTCCATTTATCTTTATAGTAGAAGAAACACCACTGAGATATATCAGTGGTCACAGCCTAAAGACGACTAGTGGGGAGGCCCAAGAAGTCACTATCTCACCATGATACAAGAGAGATCACCCTATATCTATCACCCTCTCCAAGGCTCAGGGACCTTAGCAGAAGATTGATGGGAAGATTGTAAGAGTGGAGGAAAGGGGTGGAGTGTCCCCGAGGTGGGTGGTTCCTCCAAGGGGCAGGGCCTGCTGTGGGGGATGAACCTCTGAGGGGCTGCTGGGCTCCATCTTGGGACAGAAGCCAAGAGCGTTGCGGCCTGGTGTGGAGAGAGAGATAGTCCCGGTGCCTCACCCGCATGGATGCGAGAGGGGGCATTTACCGACCTGGGATAAGACTGTTGGCCCAAGATGCATGGGTGAAAGTTAACAGAGACTATGGGTGGGGCTGTGGGAGTGCAAGAGTGCTTGTCTTTGTGTAAGTTCCCCCATTTACCCCCTCCCTACCCAAGGGCATAAACCATAATAAATTCACATAAAATTATGCTATATGGTTTGTCTGATCGCTCAAGAGACCCCAAGAGAACTCTGACGACAGTATCTTACACAGTGAAAGTTCTTTAAACCATTATTTAAATTTTTTTTTTTTAATTATAAAGTACACACAAAGCTTGTTACCTGTTTGAGTTTGAAGATGAAATGTCTCCACTCCCCCACAGGCGCACGTGTTGAAGGCTTGATCCCTGCTGGTGATGCTATCTTGGGAGACAGTGGAAGCTTTAGGAGGAGTGACTTGCTAGAGGAGGTAGGTCACTGGGGATATGCCTTTGAGGGTTATACAATGTCCCCAGTGCCTCTCTCTCTCTCTCTCTCTCTCTCTCTCTCTCTCTCTCTCTCACCTTCCTGGTTTCTATGAGGTGAGCAGCCTCTGCCACAGGCTCCCACTGTCATGATGTTCTGCCTCCCCTCAGGTCCAACGTCATGGATCCAGCTGACCTTGAGCTGAAACCTCTGATACTGTGGGTCAAAGTCAATCTTTCTTCAATTTAAATAGTTTCTCTCAGGTTTGTCACTGCAGCAAAACGTCAGACACACTGTCTTAACCATTCTTACGTGTATAGTTCAGTCTGTTCTTATGTGTATAGTTCAGTGGCATGAAGTGTACTCATGTGGCTGCACAGCCATCTCCACCATCACTCTTTATTTTGCAGAACTGAAATTCTGTACTAGTTAAATACCTTCCATTTCCTCCTCAACCTCAGGCTTTGGCAATCACCATTCTAGATTTTATTCTCATGAATTCAACTTCTCTGAGTACTTCATTTAAGTAGAGTCATAATTTTTTCTGTTTCTTTTGTGACCAACTTATTTCACTTAATACAGCATCCTCAAAATTCATCATGTTGGAGAATGTGTCAGAATTTATTTATTTTTAATGATGAGCATACCATTGTTTGTACATTCCACATTTTGTTTACATATACCACCTTTGTTTATTCAATCATCTCTCCATGAACACTTTGGTGGCTCCCACTGCTGGAGTGATTGTGAATAATGCTGCCATAAACATGGATCTAAAAATATCTCTGAAAAATCTCTCTTTGCAGTCTTGTTGGTTACATATTGAGAACTGTAACTATATGGGTACTTGCTGGACCATATGGCAGTTAACTCTATTTTGAGGAATCACTTTATTAGTCAGCTTTCCATTATCCACAAAATACACAAGACAACTTTTAAAAAGGAAAATATCATTTTGAATTACGGTTTCAATACACGGTTATTTACTCCCATCACATTAGACCTATGGTGAATGTGTGGTGGA
The DNA here is from genome assembly GCF_000622305.1 of Nannospalax galili. Taxonomy (NCBI): domain Eukaryota; kingdom Metazoa; phylum Chordata; class Mammalia; order Rodentia; family Spalacidae; genus Nannospalax; species Nannospalax galili. The sequence continues at coordinate 2,220,283 of NW_008355272.1, forward strand.
GCAAAACTGTCCACCTTATAGTGGCAGGAAACAAAGTGAGAGAAAGGAAAAAGCCCAGGTATCTATATTATCTGGAGGGTACTCCCTTAACAATGTGACTCCTTCCACTAGATTACAACTCCTAATGTTCCCAACCAGTTCTTAGTAAAGCTCCAGGCTGGCAGGTAAGGCTTTAGCATGTGCGATTTTTGAGGGACATTCCAGATCCAAATCTGAACACCTCCAGTGACACTGCTTTTCATGTTGGCTCCACAATTTTACAAACCTATAAGGCAATAGTACACAGAGAATCCAATTCTTCACTTGAATATCTACTCAGTGGGTATGAAATGCTTTCCATCTGTGTTTTTTTTAATTCCCACTTTCCAAATGACTGTTGGTATTGGGCATCTTTTCATGTGTTCACTTGCATTTGTCTATCTTCTTTGGAAAAAGGTGTATTTGTCTTTTGTTCACTTTTTACTTTGGCTCATGTTGTTGAGTTGAAAGAGTTCTTTATGTAGCTTTGGTACTAACTCCTTATGAAATGATAACTTGCAATTTTTTTCCCTATTCAGCTGGGCTGCCTATTAACTGTGGATTAAATCCCTTGATGCATAGATGTTCTTAATTTTGATGTAGTTGAATTCACATTTTCTTCTGTTGCTTTTGTTTTTTGGCATATCCAATAAATCTTTGTAAAATTTAGTATGAGGTTTTGTTCCACGTTTTCTGCTAACAGTTTTATAGTTTGGTTTTTATGTTTATGTCCTTGATTTATTTTGAATTAGTTTTGGTATGTGGTTTAAGGTAAGGGTTGAGCTTCATTTTTTTTAATGTGGATATCTATTTTATGTGGCTATCTATATCAATGGGACACTTTAGAGCAACATAGCTAGTAGTAGAGATGCGACCAGAACACAGATTGTCAGGACTGCCTCTGTGGAAAATGGATGGAACTGCAGATAACTGTGTTAAGTGAAATAAGCCAGATTCAAAAAGACAAATATCATGGTTTTTTCCCATGTGCAATCTCTCTCTCGCTCTCTCTCTCTCTCGCTCTCTCGCTCTCTTGCTCTCCCTCTCAATTGCATGGAAGTAAAAAGGGGACTCTGAGAAGGGTAAAGGAGGACTAAAGTAAAGGGAAGATAGAACTGGGAGATGGCAAGGAAATGTATGTGGTATGAAAGCAGAAGGAAGAGTCTATCTAGTGAGACAAAGGGGAGGGGAGGAGAGACAGGTGGGTAGTGGGAGGATGAAAACAAAATATAATGACATGTATGTATGAAAATGTCACAATGAAACCTGTTACTTGTAACTGACCAAACAGCTAACCAACCAGCAAATCAACCTATCAACCCCACCAATCACCAGCCAACCAATCAACCAACCAACCAGTCAAAACACCAACCAACCAAACGAAATGATGTGAGAGTTCACACTTTCACAGTGCACTTGCCTTTAAAGGAAGAATTGGTTGTGCCAAATAGTTTCTGACAAAGAGGTCACCCAGTGATCCCCAATTGGTCTTTTGTTTCCTCTCTTCCATTTCAAGAAGTGAAGGCAAAACAAGTTCTAGACATTTCATTTGGCTTCAGACACAGGCCATTGGCACTTCACACACTTTCTAATACTACACCACAGAGCTCCTCAAGAACTGAGCATCTTCTCGCAGGAACAAAAAACAAGTTTGGGCAATGAACTCCAAAGATTTGCAACTATGAATTATGAAATAATTAACATGGGAGGTCCAAGCTTAGCTAAATTATTTCTAAATGACATCCTATCTGCAGAAATTCTGTTTGATCATGACATTAGTCTAGTTCCTAGCTAAACTGCTTTCTGTCTAACTTTTTTTGCAGGAATTGTCCTTAATGAATCTCAGAGGGAAATCTTAATAAATCAACGAGTAAAAGTATTCTAAATCAAATTCAAAATGTGCTAAACATGACAAATTTCATGCGGTGTAAACCTGTGTAACCTTGTGTCTCCTGGGTCCTCATGGGCCACTCTTTGACAGGCATTGCATTTTAGGAAACTGAAAGCAGTAGAAAAGAATTACAGTCTTTACTTGCCCGTGGACTAACATCGGTATTGATTCAGTTCATAACTCATGTTGCTTTCAGTCTTTTCTTGCTTCTTTCACACTCTGTGCTGCTTTCTCTCTCCCCATCCACTGTCTCCTCAATACCTGTCTAGTGTCTCTTTCTATTTCATTGCCATCTCAATTTCTTCTGGAACCTCTTTTACCCTTAGATATTTATTGCCTAAACATTTTACACAATTTATCTTATATACACAATAAGATAAAATGAGCTAAGAGAAGCACTTCTTGGCACTTTCACTCTGACCATCTTTTCTGGGTCAATTCGTGTCTAACCTGAATTGCTGCTTTAATCTATACACTAGTCTTCTTGTTTGCTACCCACCTCTCAGACTCCCCTTTTACATCGTGGAGAGGGTCAGTATTAGCATAAAAGCCACTGCCTTAGCTGAGGCTCTCCCACTTACACCAGTGCTCCATCTTCCATCTGATCCTTGTCACAATTCTCCATTACAGAAAATCTTAGTGATTGTGATAGTACATCTGCCAACAGAGAGCAGCATCCTACTTTCCACCATCGGTGGGGTCTTCATTGCCATTTGGTCAAGTGATCCAGTTAGACTCCATCCTGATAGACTACTTTTCAGGGCCCTTTCTGCTATCAAATGCTATTGCCTAAGTTTTCCTCTGAAAGCAGAGCCCTTGCATGCAGGGCATTAATTTGGGAACAAGGCCCAAGGTCTATGGGTAGGGAGACTCTCAAGAATGAAGCAAAGAGGAGGAAAAGCAAATTTAAGGACTGGTTATTGAATTAGTCACTATTGACAACTGAACATTGGCCTTGCTGGAAAAGCTGAGGAAATATATAAAATATGACTCAGAAATATTACTCAAGGGTCAGCAGAGTGAAGCACTTACCTGCCAGTGTTCCTGTCTGTGCAACTCATTGAAAAAAGATCATTTAGTTACCTTTTATTAAAGTGAGGATTAAGGAGAAAGATGTTTATATGCTTGCATTACTGGAAGTACAGACGTAGCCAGATACTTATAACCGAATGATGGCTGTCCTAGTTTGTTTCTTCATTGCTGTGACAAAACACTCTGACCACTATCAACTTGGGGAGGAAGGGGTTTATTTATCTTACATCTCCTGGGTCACAGTTAATCAGGGAGCCCAAGGTAGGAACTCAGGGCAGGAACCTGGAGGCAGGAGCTGGAGCACAGGGCATGGAAGATCACTGCTTACTGGCTTGTTCCCCTGGCCCCTGCTCAGCCTGCTTTCTTATGCAATGCAGGCCCTCCTGCCCAGGTGGGCTGGGCCCTCCCACATAACTCAACAATCAAGAAGGTGCCCCATGGACATGACCACAGGCCAGTCCAATGAAGGAAATTCCTCAATTGAAGCTCCCTCAACCCAGGTGTGTCAAGTTGACACTAAAGCTATCCAGGACAATGGCCTTGAGCTTGTGGGTCCTTATTATTTCCCTCTGACACCTGGTAGTGACGTATGGACATCTCTTGTGCCCTGCCTCACATCTTCTCAGTCCACTTTAATCTAGTCACTGGTGCACACATCAGCTGTTCGAGAGTTTATCCGCATCTGCCTCAATGACTGTGGCGGTTTGAATGAGAAATGTCCACCACAGGTGCCAAGTATTTGAACACTTGCTATCCAGTTGGTGGAACTGTTGGGGGGAAGTCAATGGAATCTAAGACTTGGGTGTGCTCTTGCTGGAGGAAGCACATCCTGTCGGTGGCCTCTGAGCGTTCCTAGCCTTGCCTCACTTCCAGTTTGCCCTCTCTGCTTTTTGCACTTGCTTGAAGATGTGAGCCCCAGTCTTTGCAATTACGGCTTGATGTGGCTCTTGACCCCATCATTTATTATTGTAAATTACCTGACCACTCTAAGCCTTTTGATCTCTAAAATTAAAATAGTGTATAGAACTACCTGAAGTATTTTTGAGATTAGCAAAAATATACATAGAACACCTTTCTAATGGCAAACATGATGCCTAAAGGCATTTGTTAAGTTGATCATTGCATTGGAAAGTATTGTTAAAGGCTTCTTTGTACAGAAGAGTGGCATTTTAATACCATATGATGACAGTATAGTTGAATCATCAAAATTTATAGAGTGATAAAATTCAGGAAATGAACCAGTAAGTCTAATAGATGTTCTCAATGCATGGAAATTCTCCTTTACTAGTTGGCTGGGAAGCCAAAGGAGGCAATGGAAACGTTGCACATCCTGAGCCCAAACCTCGTAGGCCCTTTTCCTCCTCTTTTTGATTTCATGTTATAAATCTGCTCTCGACCAGACCATCACTTTCTCTATTTAATGACTTGGTTTACTTGTAGTATCAGACTACCCTTTCCTGAAAACCAATAACCAGGGGTGGGGAGATGGCCCAGTTGGTAAAGCATTTGTTTCACAAGCATAAGAACTGAGTTTAAATCCCAGAAGCCATGTAAAAACCCAGGCATGGTGACATGCACTTGTAATCTTGGTACTGGGGAGGTGGAGACAGGCAGATCCCTGGGGCAGGGGTGCACTGGTTAGCCAGTCTTGCTTAATCAGCAAGCTCCATGACAATGAGAAACCATGTCCAAAAAAATTAAGGTGATGCTGGGTATGGTGGCGCATACCTTTAATCCCAGCACTCAGGAGGCAGTGACAGGTGAATCTCTGAGATCAAAGCCAGCCTGGTCTACATAGTGATGTCTAGGCCAGCTGGGGCTACAGGGAGACCCCGTTTAAAAAAAAATCCAAACAAATAAAAAACAAAACAACCACCACAAAAATACCAAACCAAATAAACAAAAATAAAGTGGATGGTGCTTGAGGAACAACACCTGAGGTTGACCTCTGGCCTCTGCATACACCCACATACAAACAACCTCCTCCCTCACCCCTCCCCACAAGAAACCCCAACCCCCAAACCAGAGGTAATTCTGGATCTAATCCTACCTGAAATCTCTCTCTGGTAGTACAGGGGGCAGAAGAGATTGTGATGAGTTACATGTTAAATCTTTCTCCTATAAAACTGCAGAAGGGATTTTTCCCCACCATAATTCCCCCAGGGGAACCAATGAGTTAAAAAAAATTTCTGTTTTTTAATCATGATCACATTTCTATAGGTCAAAGGCCAGAGACTGATCCTCAGGGCTTTTCAAAACTTGGCTTCCAGTCCAGCTTCGGCTGTCACATGCTCTTTTGCAGTCAGGAACCAGCAGCAGCCTGAGGGCCTCTGGGAGCTTGCCTTGTGTCTGGCCCTTTACAAAACACAAATGCATTGCCCATTTCTAATAGCTGTAATGTCTGTTCTTCTAAGAAAAGAGTTCAGAATGTTGCTGTACTTACATTCTAAAAGTGAAATCATAAAGATATTTTCCAAGTTATGTTCATATTAAATGAAGTGAATTGTCATACAAGAATAATCTTCTGTGAAAGGAAGATGCAGACAGTTTGACAATGGCCCCTCATGTTCACAGCAGGAACTGAAGTCAGGAATTCCCACTCAGTGAGTTTTGTCTTTTGAGTCTTGAGGAATAGGGAAAACTAATTTAATTTCTATCCTAGAATTCTGGTAAGAGATATGCCTGGACTTTAAAACAAATTATTTACATATTTGAATCCAAAGGAATTTCTTTTTTGTGACAGGGTCTCACTGTGTACCCCTTGAACTTGCTAGACCAGGCAGGCCTAGAACTCACAGAACTCCACCTGCCTCTGTCTCCAGAGTTGGGATTAAAGATTTGAGCCACCATGCCCAACACAAATTAATCTTTTTAAAACAATCTCCCCTTCAGGTTTTTAGTTAGAAATTGGAATTACCATTTCTTTCCCCATTAAGTGATAGATGTTCTCAGCATTGGAGACCACAGATCATTGCTGTTGTCATTGCTGATTTTAAATGAGATAGCCTATATTTCTTTCCTGGTTTCACTACCTACTAGTGCTCAATCTTTGGCAGGTTAACCTGTTGGAAACTGCTATATATCTTGTAAAAATAGTGTGAGGATTGAAAAGTTGGTAAACAGATTTCTGATTCCTGGTAACATTTGAGAGTTGGTGAAAAGCCATTCATCTTGTGCAGCATTTAAAAATGGATAAATTATTAAAGACATATTGAAAGGTACTGGAGGCACAAAGGACTAGATAAACTAATTCCCCAGGAGAAAGAGCTCTTTTCAGAGAGGTGAGACTATTCTTTTCTTTCTTAAGGAGATTTGCTGAGGTTGAGGGTGTACTGCAGGCCAGGCATGCTGTAGGCAGAGGAACTGTACAGAAGGCACATAAGAATAACACATGGCCTCCTAGCACCAAATCCTTATGTGTGACTATGTATCCTGATATAACTGCAGGAACCAGGATAATGCAAAAGAACCAGGAAGGTAAATGGAAAGAAGGATCCTGAGAGAGAATAGTAGGAGACAGGTGCTACTAAGGGAGAAATGGATAAAATCAGAGTATTTAAATGGGAGGGGGAGAGAGGGTTACAAGGAACTTTGGGGATAAAGGGAAAGAGGGAGGTCAAGGGAGGAGGAACTATAGGAGACTGGTATTATCAAGGGAGAAATGGGGAAAAAGGGCAACACTTTAAATGGGGAAGCCATGGTGGAAGGGTTAGATAGGGAGAGAAAGAGATAAATAATGCCTAGCTAGTGTAAAAAACCAGAGGAAATCATATTAGTCCAATGTAATGATAAATTACACATACATCTCTAAATAAGTTTGTGTGTAAAATAAACAGTGCCAGACTGGAGAAACCTTCCTTTGAGTTGTTGGCCAAGGTACTCCAAGAGACTACCAAAATTACACAGGCTATTGCCACAGGCCTTGATTGCCTCCCAGAACTTGAAGATAAGACTCTACTGCTGAAGACAGAACATACTTCAGACACAGGATTTTGAGCAATGGACCAGGAACTGACCTGGAAGCCACTTCCCCTGACGGCAAGCTATCATAGATTCGGCAAGCACTCTTCAAGGTGCTAAGGGAGAACATTAATTGATGGTCCAACACTAGCTTCAAGACCAAATAACCACATCAATGGCCAGCACAGCATAAAACATTGGTACAGTAATGGCACTTTTATCTTGGGGGCAATCAACAGCTATGTAATTGAACTAAAAGCCCACTCAGTGGGAGAAAACTCATGCGTGGTACTGTAAACATAGCCAAGTACATATGGCTGGAGAGGTCATAGATCCTAGAGGAAAATCCCCACCTGTCACATTCCTATGTGCAAAATATGGATCCTTATATTTACAGACAAGTATCCCAGTCACCATTCATCAAAGAAGCTTCTTTTGTACCAGAGACTATTACAGAGTACCACAACTGGTCACACACAGACATTGTTTGTGAATTGCCCAAGTCTAAGTGACACATCTACAATGCAACTTCTACATCTAAGGCTCATGAAACATAGAACAAGGGGTAATGAAGACACTAATGAATATCTCAATTCTCATTAATGACACCCCTCTTACAACAGAGGGCCAGGAACACAAAGGTCACAAATGGCCAAAGTGTAGGGACTAGGAGTCTGCGGTATGCTGGTTCTTGGACAGGACTCCTACATTAAACTTCACCCACCCAGGGCTGAGGGACCATTGCAGAAGAGGGGGCAGAAAGATTGTAAGAGCCAGGGAGGAGGTGCATGACCATATGGAAATAGAGTTTTACAAGCTCCTGGGACTCTGCTCATATGAACCTACAGCAATGGTGTCAACATGCATTGGACCCATGCAAACTCAAACAGACAAAAATCCAGCATAGAACTGGGGAAATGGACAGCAGGCTCCAATCTTAGCTGAAGAAATATTGGCAACTAATTACTGCTGGATGAGGAAGAACTGATCTTCCTAAAGTGACTGACTAGACCTCAGTAGATGAACTTATACTGAGGGACGTCTGGGGACACTGACTTGACACAATAGACCTTAAGACAAATGACAGAATTTATTAATTCCAGTGGGGGAGGGCTATGGGAGGGTTCTAGTGGGGGAGGGGGTATGAAGATGATTAAGATCTTTTGGGATGTTCTGTATGAAATACATAAAAATTCAATAAAAAAGAATAACACATGGCCTCATGTGTTGGTTTGAAATAGAGAGAAGCACTAGATGCCTCAGCATACAGAGAATTTACTGAATGCTGAGTTGAGGTCTATGAGAGGCTGGATGGAGTACAGGAAAAGCAGGTGGAAAGTATTTTGCAGTTTCACATGATCATAAGAAAAACTCTCCCTGGAGAAAAAGACCTGTGCAAAGCACAATGGAATAGTTAAAGCTTGGACACACCTGGATAACAATTCCTTAAATACTGAACCAATCTGTAAAGACCAGGGAAGTTCTGCTTTTGCTTCTCTCTCCCTCCCCCTCCCCC
>NW_008355272.1:2228905-2255971 GCF_000622305.1 Nannospalax galili
CTCCCCCCTCTCTCTTTCATTTACTTTGTACACTCCTATTTCTGTCTCCCACTTTTGTTCTTTCACTACGGATGTTCAAGAAAATCTGTTAAAGCACCACCTGAACACAAAATAAAAAGAATAGAGTTTTTAGGGGCTGAGGCAATGGTTCAGCAGGTAGAGCACTTGCTACATAAACATGAGGACCTGAGTTTGAATTCCCAGAACCCATGTGAAAAAATAGCTAGGGGCAGGGTACACTTGTAACCTTGATGTGGTGAGGTAGAGACGGTGGATCCTGGGGCTTGCTGATCACCAGCCAAACTCCAGGTTCAATGAAAGACTTTGTCTCAAAGGAATAAGACAGAGAATGGTAGAGCAGGACATCTGACAGTCTCCATGGTTACCACACATAGGCAACACCCCCATGCTTTAACATGCAAGAGTTTTTGTTTGTTTTTGAGATTAGATTTTCCTATCCTTGAACTTGAGATCCTCCTGACTCAGGCTCCTGAATGCTAGTGTTAGGGTTCAGATAGCCCTGCCCCCTCACCAACAGGATCTCAAGGACTTCTCATGCTCTTGAGAAAAGGGAACCAAGCTGATAAGCACCTTGGTCTTTGAAGTCTGGAGAAGCAGGCTTTTCTCCACTGTTTGGCCAACACAGCAGGCTTCCCCTTTGATCTCTGAAGAGAACAGGTTTTAACAGTCCAGCTCTCCCACTCCCCCACAACAACTTAAAAAAAATACATCTTCCTGTCTTCTGCAGGAAGCAGAAACCTCCCCCCTTAAAAAGACTCCAGCTCACGACCCAGGCAGACATTTTTCCCTGCCCAGAAGGGATTCTGTCCCATGTGTTCCTTTGCTAATAAACTCTATTCTGATGGAGTTTTATCTGTGTCCTGGTGCTTCATCCTGATCAACTCTACTCGTCATACGGCTACTTTTTATCTATCAACTGGGACTACAGGCATATTGATAAAATTTATTTTTAGAATTCTCTTGGGGATCATATCCAAGAAATAATTGCCACATGCAATGCTGTGAGGTTTTATAGGGCTTTTATGGTTTTAACTCCTCGTTTAGGTCTTTAGTTCATTAAGAGTTAATTTTTGTATATGGTGTAAGGGCAAGATCCAATCTCATTCTTTTGCAGGTGGTTATTTATTTTCTCCAGTGGTATTTTAAAAAATATTACTACAATAATTTATTTACACAATTATCTATTTATAGGTATTGTGCTATTTTCTAAATTTTGTATTTTTGGGGAACAAAGGTCTCCCTGTAGTCCCAGCTGGTCTGGAACTCGCTGTGTAGCCCATGCTGACCTCAATCTCACAGACATTTGCCTGCTTCTTTCTAAGTGCTGGCATTAAAAGCATGTACCACCACTCCTGGCTCTAATTTTTTTTTTTTTTTACTACTTATTTGTGTTCTTTTAAAAAATAACTTTTGGGGCTTGAGGGATGGCTCAGTAATTAAGAGCACTGGCTGTTCTTGCAGAGGACCCAGGTTTGGTTCCCATCACCCACATGATGACTTGCAACCATGCATAACTCCAGTTCTAGAAAATCTTATGTCCTCTTCTGACTTCTGTGGGCATTGACTGACACCGGTACACTTACACACATGCAGCAATACACTCATACGTATAACTCATATGTAAAACTGAAGACTATACCCTCTGGCCTCTACATATACTTGCACATAAACACACATTTGCACACGCACGCACGCACACACACATCCTAAAGACAGACACACACAAAGAACTCGCTATTCAGTAAGTCAAATGATTATACAAAATTAATAACATCTTAAATGAGAGGGAGGGGGCTCATGAAGCCCCACTCCTCATGAAGCAATTAACCATTGCTGAGTGAGGGAGAAACACTTTTGTTTTTTGAAAAAATCTTTTTCTGGTGGGGGAAGCTGGAGAGATGGCTCAATAGTTAAGAGCACTGGCTCCTATTGCAGAGGACCTGGGTTTGGTTCCCAGCACCCACATGGTGGCTAACATGTAGTTCCAGGGGATCTGAAGCCTTCTTCTGACCTCCGTGGGCATTGCACGACACAGGTGCACTTATATACATGAAGGTAATACACTCATACACATACAATAAAAATAATAAAATATTAAAAAAGCATTGGTGTTTACTCAGGTATATGTTATTGGGTTATATAAGGGCATTTTCATCAAGTAAATGATGCATCAAGTAAATGAAGCATATTGTCCTCAGTTCCTCCCCCCTTTTCTTCTTAACTTTTTCCCTGAGGAATGGATGGCTCAGGTGTGAACTGTGAAGCATTGGCTGGGGTGGGGAGAGGGTGCTAAAAGGAACTGGAAGGAACAGAATGTGCAAAGGAAGGGAGGTGAAAGAATGAGGCATATTTGAAGAGTTAAGGATTTAGTATGGGGAGGGGGACCGGAGAGATGGCACAGTGGTTAAAAGCACTGGGTGCTCTTGCATAGGACCTTGGTTCGGTTCCCAGCACCAACATGGCAGTTAACAACCGACTGTCACTCCAGCCCTCCTCTGACCTCTGTGGGAATTGCACTTACATGCACGCAAGCAATACATGCCCACACATAAAATTTAAAAAAGTAAAATATTAAAAAAATAATTTAATATGGGACTCATTTGGTCAAGTGCATACCTAACGTACATGAAGCTCTGAGTTTGATCCCAGTACCAAATGAAGCTGGGTGTGGTGACCCAGGCCTGTGAGCTCAGGTCATCCTAGGTTACATGGCAAGTCCAAGGTTAGTCTCCACTTCATGAGACCCTGTCTCAAAAAAGGAAATAATTAGTAGTATGGCTGGAGTAGAGGGGAAAAGAGAGAGTGGAGAGTTGAAACTTTGGGGTCAGCAGGAAACTGCTCTTTGATCATTAAATGGGAGTTGGAGTGTTTTTAGGAAAGCTGAGCAGGAAGGGATAAAGATTAGACTTACAGTTTAGGGAATGACTCTGGAAGGGGGACTAGGGAAGCCTTTGCTTTCCACTGTCAGGCCTGGGCCAAGGAAGGGGCAGCGAACTAGGAGCAGCACACTGGAGCCAGAAAGACGTGGTGGAAGGGAAGAAAGACCTTGGGATGGCAGAAGCGCTGGATGGGGATGAGACAGGATCCTTCAGGACTTGCTTCCATTTCACCTGATTAGGGAAGGAGCTGTCTCCAGACCATAGAGGAGGCCCGCACCTGTAGGGTAGTTTGATTTAGGGTCTGAATTTTGAGAGCGATTTTGTTGTTCTTTACTTCTTTCTAAGAGGAGCCCTATGCTTGGAAAAAGTCACTGGGCTGATTGGTGTGTGAACAGAGTCGGTGGCCTGTGTCCTCTATGCGTAACCTCCCTCCGTCCTCCCAAGGGACAAACATGTTCGTTTCAGTTCCGGAGGAGTTAACAAGGCTGGAATGATTTCTTAACATCCATCTTTTTTTCGTGGCATAATGGGATGGTATCATCCTAGGATTCCTGCTCAGGAAGGAGAACCTTGTTCTCTGACATAGCCTAGTTCGGAGTTGGAGGGCGCTTGGAGTTAGCAGCGCGGGTGGTGGAGAGAGTGAGATAATCACAATCAGTTGGGACTAAATCTAATGAAATAAGTTTGCAGTTCTGGCCATCTGTGAATCCAGAGAGCTGGGGATGGAGTGTGTGGGGGGGTGGGCGCTGGCTCCCCTTCTCTTCCCTATCAACTCCTGCCTTCAATCCGAAGGGTGTTTAGAAGCAAAGAGCTTCCTGCAGTGAATACAGCCGGCGCCAGGCTTAGGCTCTGATCCTGCTGCATACAGGACCCAGGAGCCTCTGGCCGGGCTGCTGCGGGGGGCGGGGGCGCGCTGCGTGCAGCGCAGTGGCGGGTGGCGGTGGCGGCGGCGGCATGGGCGCGGCGGTGCAGGTGTGGCACCCGCCCGGATTGCCCCAGTGCTAGCCACAGCTGCCAGGCGGACGCTCGCTGCTTGGATGCCATCCGGCTTGCTGCGCATTGCCATCCAGGTAGGGGACGGCGATCATTGCTGCGGGGAGTGCAGACCTGGGCTCCCGGGCCTGCCAACGTTGAAACACACACGCTCAGACCGCTAGGTGCGGTTTATAGGAAAAGCTGCAAAAGACAGCAGAGTCTTGGAAAACAGCGCTCCGACGAGCAAGCACTTGCTGTTGCTTACAGCTGCGCGCTCCGTTAACCATTGCTTTCTCAAGGGTTGTGAGTGAAACCAGGTGAACTATTAGCGCCGTAAATAGTTTTGGAACTTAGGCTACTGGCATTTACAGTTCGGTTTCCATATGCTTCTGATTTTGCTGCTGCTGTTGCTGTTGATTTGTTCTTAAGAACAGATTAAATACATGCTTACACCTGCTGGCTCTGGGCTGGGGTTTGTGTGTGTTTCTGTGTGTGGAGGGCTCCTTCCGCGGGCGTGGAAGCTATATCTTAGGGACTCAGAGGATTTGTTTATGGATTGGTTTTAGCGCAAGGAAAAGAACGGTGATTTCTTTTGAACGGATGGTTGAGCAAATGCATTTAGTTGGGGAGGAGCGAGCTGTTGCTGCTTCTTCCGCAGAAGGGTGGTAGCAGGGCGGCTGCCCAAACGTTTTTATCTAGAAATCTCAGCTGCAGATCAGCTCAGTTTAAAGGTAACTTAACACCTGTGTGTTGGGCTCTAATTAGAACATCCCAGTGAGGTAGGGTGGGGCTCTGGGTTTTCTGAGCCTGTTGGGAAGGTGGATGTGGACCTCAGGGAGAGGCAAGAGGGGGCTAAGAGGTGTATGGATGGTGGACAACTAGACCTTGCAGCCAGTTCCGTGGTCCCTTCTGTGCCGCTTCCTGCTCTTTGCAGGAGAGGTGACTTGTTCTGCTTGCTATAGGATGCAATTGATGTGGTAAGGCTCATTCTGCATCTTTCCTGAGTCAGCAAATACTCACCTAGGGCTTAATATGTATCAGAGGTGGGATTAGTCTTCAGGGATGCAGAGGTGATGAAAACAAAGTGTTGGCATCTCACAAGCTCACATCTGGTGGGGAAGAAACACCTGTAGTAATGAAGCCTGACCTGTTCAGGATGGTGCTGTGAAAGTGAGTGCCTGGTTTCAGAGAGCAGAAGGGGATTGTTTACAAATGAAACCCCTATGGGGGCTTTAACACGACTGGGTTTGTTTCTTGGTCCATTGGTCTGTGAGTGACCCTCAGCCCTCTCCCACTCGATCACCATCATTGCTACTTGGAAGGCATAGCTGATGTTTGCAGAGCAAGACTAGACCCAAGAAGGCACTCTGCTTGCACTGAGGGAAGAGCACACCCAATGCAGGTCAGGTTTTTGACTTTTAGTCTTTTAATAAGTGTTTCCCCTGAGTTCCAGGACTATGAAGGATAGAAAAAGACTCTTGAAAATTCCAAGGGCTTTTCACAGCAGATCAACTTTTGCTGCCTTCCTTTTTCGTCCCTGACCTGTCCATGTCTAAGTCCAGTTAAAAGAATAACTCAGGTCCAGCTTGCCCCCAAATAGTGGAATAAAGGAGAGCTGAAGTTGTTACCCACAATCCACTTTGGGGTAAGGAAAATCTAGCCTCAGAGTGGATTCTTCTGGGACAAAATCTGTAATAGATAGTGAAAAATGATAGGATAAATGCTCTTGGGTGATTTCTATTGCCAGAGGTGTGTGTTACATGCACTTTGTAATCTAAACCATCAGTAAGATGTTTGCAAAATAGCCTGGCATACTGCAGGGAGTGTGGCTTGGATGCTCAAAGAGCTGGCGTGGGTCTTGGGCAAGTTAGTCTTTTTTTGAACAGTGATATCCTGATATATAAAATGGAAATAATAGAGCTGTTACAATAATTATGTAATATACTCAAAACATTTTTTTTAATTTTTATTTTATGTGTATGCATGTATTGCCTGCATGTAGATAGGTGCACCCATGTCGTGCAATGTCCAAGGAGGTCAGAATCCCCTGGAACTGGAGTTACAGACAGTTGTTAGCTGCCATGTGAGTGCTGGGATTCGAACCCCGGTCTTCTGCAAGAACAGCTAGTGTTCTTAACTGCTGAGCCATCTCTCCAGCCCCTAAAATATTTGTTTATTGTTAAGCAGTTGTCGTATATGAATTGTCTGGAACAAAGTTACTGCTTAAGAAATGGAATTTTGTTCATTGAGTTCCTCTACATAGAGAATACAGAGTTGGACAAAGTGTGTGTGTGTGTGTGTGCGTGTGTGCATGTGTGTGAAAATGTGTATGTAAATAAGCAACTATATAGTGTATTGGCCAAGGAGACATTGTGATGGTGAAAACTAAATCAGAGTAAGAGTAGTGGGAAGTGCTGTCAGGGAGTGGAGTGGGTTTGGTGTTTATTTATTTATTTGTTTGTTGTTCAGCAGTTTGGTCAAAGAGGGCTTTGCTGATAGGGGCATCTGACCAGACCTGGAAAAAGTAAGGGAGGAAATCAAACAGTCTGGGTAGGGTAATGGCACTTGTAAAAGCTGGAGACAAAGACAAGTATGTTTTTAAGAGAACCAGAGGGAGACCCAGGAGGCTGAGCTGTGTGAGTGAGGGGGAGGGTGGTAGAAACACATCAGAAGGTAACAGGACAAGACTACTGTGGTCTTGCTTCTTCTGTTTATGTTTACATATGTGTCACTAAGATATGGTGCTGAATTCTTGTTTGAGGAATTGGCTGAGATCCTAAGCTCCATGTTTAGAAGGTTATTTGATAGATACAGGTACCTGAGTCACCCACAGCATGACTCAAAGTAGCAAGCTGGAGGCATATATCTTTGTAAGGCAATAGGACCGGGGAGATGGTACAATGGTTCAGATTTCTTTCATTCAGAGTGAAGGCTTTGTTTGCCCTTCTCTTGCTTTTTCCCAATAAAAGAAAGGGTAATCTTTGGCAAACAGTCCAGCAGGTGTTGTCCTTGCTATTATTCCTTTCTCTTTGACAAGAGTTTCTGTAGTTATAGAAAGGTGTTGGACTCATCTGGAAATATACTGACCTTCAGTCACCATGGAATGCATTTACATAAAGCTGAGGGTGAATTTATTTGGGGCTTCCATCCAAAGGTTGAATAGAAAGATTGCAGCTTGCTGTTCAGCCCTTTAGAGACATCCATTCCCCTGGAGAGAGCAGTGTTTAGGGATCTGAGGGTTCTATTGGCTCTGCTCGGTGAAGTAAGGATACTGCAGTGTGCTCTATGTGCAGAAATAGGGCTTGATGACGGAGAATCTTGTCAAAGCATCTGTGAAATAGGATGAGGAGAGCCTGGGCCAAGGTCAGGGTAACTGCCTGGCCATCACCCAAATCATCTCAGAAGGGAATATTTACTTCTGTGCATTTCTCCCATCCAAGGTCTGGCTTTTAGTCTTGCTGCCTCGGAAACCTAATCTTTCTCTCTGGGCTACATCACAATGACTTTGATCACCTCCATGCCAGGCTATTGATCTGCAGTGGCCAAGACACTGTGTTCCATAGGTAGTGTGTGTTAAGACTTGCAGAGCCCTGTCATGACACCCAAGTCATGGGGGAGCAAAGGACTGGTCATGTTAGGGTTTGTCTTATCAATGAAACAAGACAACAAGATACCTCAAACCCAGTGACTGTAAACAACCAGAGTTTATTATTTTTTCCCATGTGTTTGAGGTGGCTGAGAGATTTGCAGATCTGAGTTGTTCTTTGCTGATCTCCACTGTGCCTGCTCATGTGATGAGGGCCTGCTGATGGAGAGTTTGAAAACTGGTTGCTTTGGGATGACCTGAGTTGGGCCTGACCCTTGTCCCTCATCTTCCCCCAGGCTAGCTGGGCGTGTTCTCATGGCAATGGCAGAAGTCAAGGGAAAGTGTATGTGCTGGGTTTGGAGCTATGCTGATAGAGTGTTTGCCTAGCATGCACAAAGTCCTGGGTTTGGACCCTAGCACCACATAAACTGGGCATGGTGGCACATGCCTGAAATTCCAGCACTTGGGAGGTAGAGGCAAGAGGATCATGAGTTTATCCATAGCTGCATAATGAGTTCCAGCTTGAGCTACATGGAATCTTGTCAAAATAGAAAGAAGAAAGAGTGAATGGAAGTGTGCATGGCCTCTCAAGCCTAAGCTTATAGTTGACGCATCATCACTCCATCCTTGTTTATAAACAGAAGCAATATACAAATAGAGAGGAGTCAAGGAATGGAGACCATTTCTTCACTTGCTCTTAGTGAAAAGACTGAGAAGCAATTAGACTCCACTTCTTGCTAGAAGAAGCTGCACAGTCACATTAGAGAGCAGGGCACAGGGAGGGGAAGAATTTGGAGTATCAGAGCAGGGCACAGGGAGGGGAAGAATTTGGAGTATCTTTGCATCCTAAGGATCTTTTTTGTTCTTTGACACAGGGTCTCCCTGTAGCCCCAGCTGTCCTGGAACTTGCTATGTAGACCAGACTGGCCTCCATCTCATAGAGATCCACCTGCTTCTGCCTCCCAAGTGCTGGGACTAAAGGTGTGTGCACGATACCCAGCTAACTATAAGGATCTTAATATTTAAGGTTCTCTTGGGTATACCTCACTCCACCCCACAACTGAGGAGAAGGCAACATTTGATGGCTTCTGTGGGAGGGAGAGTCGGTTTTCTTTGAGGTTGTGATCCCTTGTAGGTCCACTTCACTCCAGTGGATGGCTGGCCCCTATGAATTGGATATCTCAATATCTATCTATCTATCTATCTATCTATCTATCTATCTATCTATCTATCTATCTATCATCTATCTATCATCTATCTATCATCTATCTATCAAGTACCTATGTACGTACCTTTTCTTTCTTTCTTTCTATCTATCTATCCATGCATTTATCATCTATCTATCCATCCATCCATGCATCCATCTATCTATCTATCAACTATCTACCTCTATCTATCTATCTATCTATCTATCTATCTATCTATCTATCTCTATCTATCTCTATCTCTCTATCATCTATCATCTATCTATCCATCCATCCATGCATCCATCTATCTATCTATCAACTATCTACCTCTATCTATCTATCTATCTATCTATCTATCTATCTATCTATCTATCTTTCTTTCTTTCTTTCTTTCTTTCTTTCCTCCTCCTTCTTCTTCTTCTTCTTCTTCTTCTTCTTCTTCTTCTTCTTCTTCATCTATCCATCCATCCTATCTATGAGGATATGAAGGTAAGAGGGGATAGGGTTGGATGTGAGGGGAAGTATTGGGAGGAATGGGTGATGAATATGATCAAGGCCATCTCTCCAGCCCTCCGTGCATCTTTAGATGCTCATTCATTTATTGAGTGCTCTCTAGTGCCAGCCACATCATAGACAGGGCATGTAGCAGTTAAACAAAAAGCAAGATACATCTGATGAAACATCAGTCTAGTTGGAGAGACAGATGAGTAAGTACATATGTACTTATGTGTAATATATTAAGCTATTATGGAACACCAAGCAGGGAAAGGAGGAGTGAGATGTTTGAGTGGGAATGTGAGGGTAGAACAAGGTGGGAACAAGGAAACTGGTTGGGCAGTTGTGAAGGAAATGAAAGTGCAAGCCACTTGGACCTCTGTGGAAAGCCTTTCAAGATAGGTGAACAAGTACAAAGACCCTGAGGGAACAGAGTGCTGGTATGCTCCAGGAACAGCAAGTAGGCCTATGTAGCGGGAGCCAGATGAGACAGAGTGAGCATGGTAGTTGATGGTATCAGCATAGTAGCAGGAATCCACAAAGGACAGGGTCTTGCAGGGCCTTGGATGAACTTTGGCTTTGACTTTGAGTGACATGGGAAGCCACTGGAAGATTCTGAGCACAGGGTGCCTTTATCTGATTTTTATTTCATAGGGATCTTGAGTTTTAGAGCTTGAACTCTGGGAAATCAGTCAGGATGCTATCTCAGTGATCCAGATGAGAGATGATGGTGGTCTGAACCAGATTGGATAGTGGTTGAGATGGTGAAAGTGATCAAGTTCTGGAGATACTTGATGGTAGAGCAGATAGGATTTGTAATGAGTTACACTGTGGGTGTGAGAGAGGATGACTCTGTGTTTTGAGCTGAGGGACTGAATGGAGAAGCCTTTGTTGAGGTGGAGGAAGAGCTGGACAGCCAATGGGCGAGGTCATGTTCTTAGATGCATTTAAAGGCTCTAGAGTTCAGAGAAGAAGCCCTGGAGGGAGACATAAGCTTGGATAACATTAGCATTGGCTTTATTTGTCCTTTTAATGAGTTGAGTTACTGTCGTGTAGCCAGTGCCCAGTATATTGCTGGGCACATAGATGTGCTCACTAAGTATCTACTGGATGTTTGTTCCTGTAGATACAGGTTCCATGAATAGGCTCATTAATTACTAGAGGTGACTGTAAATGTTTGCTATTGTGGACTTTGAAGTGTAACTCCCTGAAGAGATTCCTTTTCTTCTCAAGATTTTATGGGAGACTTACTGTGGATTTTGTGGAATAAAAACAGGCTTTAAATGTGAAGGTTCCAATTGCTTAGCATTATAGAAAGCAATGTGTAGCAACAAGCAAAAAAAAAAAAAAGGAAACACGTGGAAACAGAAAAATAGCCCAGACTTACAAAAAAGGAGAAAATATTCTCCACGGAGAAGTGGCTAAAATTCAGGGGTGTGATGTTCTTGGGTTATTATTGTACTGCTTTTAATTTAAGATGAAGCAGAAGCAGCAAGAAAGAATCCTGAAGAGGGGAGAAATTTATTTAAATCAATTTACGCCAAGTGAAAGAGAGTCACCAGCTTGCTTGAAAAAATCCTACTTCTACAGTATCTTGCATAATGTGTTTCTGTTTATAAAAGGAGAGAAATAGGCAGTAGCCTTATTGGAAAATGAGAGGGTTGGAATGATTTCAATCCCAGACTGTGGTTCTAATCGATTACTCCTCTGGGAATGTCTGATTTGGGGTGTGAGTTTTGTTTGCAATATTTGGGGTGTGAGGACTGGAACAAGAAAAAGCAGACACTGTAACTGAAAATGTGCATGTGTGTGCATGTATGTGTGTGTGTTACAGTGAGAGAGACAGAGAGAGAGAAAGAGAGACAGAGAGAGAGAAAGAGGGAAACAGAGACAGAGAGAGAATATACTATGGTTTGAATTTAGTTTACTGTCGTGAGGATAACAGCTATTAACATCTTAATCAGAGTAGCTATGGTTACTCCAAAAGACCCTCAACAAAGTCAGGCCTGTTGAGGCTCCCTCATGAAAGGAAAGGGTTGAGATGGTCATTTGACCTGAGATTCCAGCCACTCCATCTTGCACCCCCTCCTCTGCCCAGCAGCATATGGTCTCATGGTCTTGTGATTCTAGGATGTAGAGGTCAGAAGGTTAACTGAAGCGGGGACTCCATCCATGTAGCTGTGGGGAAGTAGTCATACTTACTTGGGTGAGACTTTTTGGTGATGTGGCTGTTGGGATACTCCTGTCAATAACCCCTCACTCATGCTCCTGCAAAAGGAAGCCCACACAATCTCTTCAGAGGTTCATACACTGTGACTTGAACCTGACTTGAGTACTGAGGCAGTGGAACATTTAAGGAATACAGTTTAGTACAAGGTAATTAAGTCATGGAAACACTATCTTCCAAAGGAATCAGTGCTGGCCTCATGGAGTGAGTTAGCTTTTCTAGGAGCTGGCTGTATAAAGTGAGGCTTCCTGCACATGTCTGCCTCTATTTCCTGTGTCTCTGCCATGTTGAGATTCACCAGAGGATGAACAGATGACGTCAGACAATCATGGACTTTAGGCCTCACAAACTGCATGTGAAATAAGCATTTTTTATTAAAGTGCTCAGCCTCAGGTATTTTGTTATAGCAACAGGAAATGGACAAATACAAAGCCTGGAAGAGATAGTAGTTCACATTAATTTTACATGTGATTGCTAGGTCTCATCATAGGGGTGTAGGATAGAGCAATAGATTTGGAATCAGACAGAGCTGAGTTTGAACTCAAGTGTTGCTACTTTCTGGTTGTGTAAATTTGAGTAAGTTGTTTAATTTCTTTGGAACTTTGCTTTTCTGTTTATCAAATGATGGTGGTGGTGGTGGTGGTGGTGGTGGTGATGATGATGATAGGAATAAAACCCAAGGACTCTGCAGTTCCCCTCTTATTCCTGAATTTGGAAATATATTGAACTCGGTGCTAACTGAGGAATTGGTATGTCAGCCAAGGACTTGGAACTTCCATGTGAAGGGAGACCCGAGAGCCTGCCACATGATGTGCTGTCTAGAGTATTTGTGCGAGGCCAATGATGTTCAACATTGGACAGATGAACAATAATGAATTTGTGGGTCAGAGATTTTTAACACAACGCTGAGGGAAACCAATCTTCTTTTTGTTGTAAGGCAATTCCCTCATCTCAGTTCTTCAAGGTATCATAGTTTGTTGGCGTTTCATGATGGAAATCTCTGAGTCACTCGGACTGTGTTGACCCAGACTTTCCTGTCAGAGTTCCCTGGGGACCACTCCCATGAAATTTTCTGCGTGATCTTCTACTGGGAGACTCTCTCCATACTGCAGACACACAGTAGGCATGCAGTATGTAGTTATTAGAAACGGATGAATAATTGAGGTTATCCTTGTACTACTGGCCAAGGCTCTTCATGGCTGTTCCTCACTGTCTTGGGCAAGAAATAAGCAGTAATGAGCTAGACCTATCACCTGGTAGGTTCCTAGCAGCTCCCCACCCCTGTGTCTTTGGTCTGTCCTATCATTGTCTTTGTCAAGGGTCATAGACTTGGCTTTTTCTCTGAGTTCCAGCATACCACAAAGCTCCCTTGTTTTCCTGACCATTGATTGTAGAGTACCCAACAGGGTCTCCTGCCCTATATTCTTAGTCTGCTTTGTGATACTATAACAAAATGCTAACATCAGCTTCTGATGAGGCCTAGTGGATGAAAGCATTAGATGACAGAAGCCCCTGCAAGAGAGATCACATGGCAAGAGAGGAAGCAAGAGAGACCTAGGGAGGCTAAGCACAATTTTATACCACTGCTCTCATAGTAATTAATCCAGACCTGTGATGCCTTACCTAGTCTTAAGAGAACTGATCCAGCATATCAAGAAAGATGATCTACTCATAAGGGTGGCTCTCCTATGTTCCCAAATGATTCTTCAAGGCCTCACCACCTCAGTACTCTTACACTGGGGAATGAAGCCCTAACATGAGTCTTGGTGGGGATGAGCCACATTCAGACCATGGTACCTATTCAGCAAAGACACAGCAAGGATGCCTTCCTCAGTTCTTTGTACAGAAGTCTGGCCATGAAAAGTCTTCCTGTTGTTATAGAAATATTTGCTGCACCCACTACCTGTTTCTGTCTGTCTTCAGAGCTTGTGTGACAGGGAAGAGAGTAGTATTAACCTCCCTCCCTCCCTCCCTCCCTCCTTCCTTTCTTCCATTCCTTCTCTTCATTTTGTGTGTGTATATATATATGTATATTTGTATGTAGTGTATGTGTATGTGTGTGTGTGTGTGTGTGTGTGTGTATAGTGTGCACACCTCTGCGTGGGAATGCAGAGACCAGAGGAGGATGTTTGGTGTCCTGCTCTATCACTCTTCACTTTTTTCCTTTGAAACAGGGTCTGTCACTGAACCTAAAGCTAGGTTGGTGGCTGGCAAGCTCCAGTGATCCTTCTATCTCCAGTGCCTACAGTGCTGGGGTTATAGGCATACGTGCGGCCGTACCCAGCTTTTTATGTGGGTGTTGGGATCCAAAATCAGGTCCTAGTGTTTGCATAGCAAGTGGTCTTACATATACAGCGCCATCACTCCAGCCCCTCCCCTGCTTTTTGAGACAGAGTATCACTTTGTAACCCAGACTGGCCTTGAACTTGTGATTCTCCTGCCTCATCTCCTGAGTCCTCATGCATTAACTTTATTTACAACCCCCACAAAAAAAGTTAAAAAATTCTGCCCAACTGGTGGCTGCTTAATGGCTCAGAACTAAACCTCTCCTAAGAGGATATATCTTTCCTTCAGGAGATATTTTGTAAATCTACTTTTATTGAATTTTTATGTTCATACAGAACACCTCAAACAATCTTAATCATCTTTATACCCCCATCCTCACCAGAACCCTCCTATAGCCCCTCACTGGAACCCATATACTCTGTTATTTGTGTTAAGGTCCAATGTGTCAAGTCAGTGACCCCAGACGTTCCCCTGTGCAAGTCCATCCACTGAGGACTGAACAGCCTATCTAGAGTCTCTTGTTTTAGGAAGATGAGCTCTTCCTCACCTAGCAGTAATCAGTTGCCAATGTTTCTTCAGCTAAGATTGGGGTCTGCTGTTCATTTCCCCAGTTCTATGCTGGGTTTTTGTCTGCCCGAATTTGCATGGGACTTGTGTATGCTGACACCATTTCCATAGAATCATATAAACAGGGTCCCAGGAGCTTGTAGGACTCTGTTTTCATACGGTCATGCACCTCCTCCCTGGCTCTTACAATCTTTCAGCTCCCTCTTCCACAGTGGTCCCTTAGCCCTGGGTAGGTGAAGTTTAGTATAGGAGTCCTGTCCAAGGACCAAAAATCTGTAGGCTCTTAATCTCTACATTTTGGCCATTGTGACCTTTTGTGTTCCTGGCACTCTGTTGCGTGCAGGATCTTCATTAATGAGAATTGAGAGATTCATTAGTGTTGTCTTCATTATCCCTCTTCTATGTTCTGTTCGCCTTAGGTATAGAGGTTGCATTGTAGATGTGTCGCTTAGGCCTGGGCAATTCATAGACAATGTCTGTGTGTGACCAGTTGTGGTATGGTAATAGTCTTCAATTGGTGCAAAATAAGCTTCTTTGACAAATGGTGACTAGAAACAGAAGCCCCCCTACCCCCACCCAATAATGGAGTTGTCCATTATTACTCACGGGAGTGAGTAGGTTTTGCTTTAATGAAAAGTTAGACACATTCCTTCTCAGTTTTAGAACAAGTTCAAGGCAGTGGAAGACCTTAGCTGAATAACAGAATCTTAGTGTTCCAGGTCTGAAGGAAACTTAGGAAACAAGAAATCTATACTCCTCTTTAGGCTGTGGAGGGGCTTTGTTAAGAGAAGAAAATAGCTTATCTAAGGCCTTACAGTATGTTAACGATAGAAGACCAGAGCCCAAGGTGGGGCTGAAGAAATACAAGTTCCTAAGAGAGGCTGAGCTAGCACAGGAAAATAGGGCCTGGGTTCCTTTATTGTTAGTCTTAGAAACCCTCTTGGAAACTTGCTAGTTTTCCCAGGTCTTGGTTGGTCCCTCAGCAGCTTCCTCTGAAGGTTTTAATTTCTGGGATTTGCCCTGCCTGGCCTACAGGATCCAGGCCCAGTGGAAGCTGCTTCTGTTGCCACTCCTGCTTGGCCTATGACCTCTCTCTCTTGGCAGACATAGAATCTGACTATCACCTGATTGGGGGTACAGCAGATGGCACTGAGAGCCCAGCTGGCATGTGGCCCAGCTCTGAGGAAGAGGAAAAGGTACTGTGGATTGGAATGCTCTAGGTGGAGTCCTGGGCCTGGGTGATAGGGCTGGAGAGGACACGGCAATGTCAGGAGCTCCTGACCTTGAGCCTGGAGGGTTTAGGGGATTTAGCTGAACTCCTATCCCTATGATGAATAAAACACATCCCACACACAGTCACTTAAAAGTTCACAGATTAAATGCATCCAACTTATTTATTTAGATAATGTCTTGCTCTACAGCCTAGTCTAGCCTCCAACTTATGAGTCCCATCCAGCTTTCTCAGTGCTGGGATTACAGGTGTGTACCACCATGCTTGGCTTTTCTCCTTCTGCCCTTTCTCCCCATTTCTTCCTCTCCACTTTCCTCCCCTGCCCTCCTCTTCCCTGCCCTCCCCTGACCTCCTCTCTTCTTCTTGAAAAGCATAAACATTAAGCTTAAAGGAAAGGGAATGTATAAGAAAACAACAAAAGCACAGTTGTGTACATCAATAGCTGATAAACTCCAGTGGAACCAGGATGAGATGAGGGTCAGAAGCAGTGAAGATAGGGTAGGATGCTGAGCCAAGTTCTCTCTCTCTCTGCATTATGGATGGATGCCTTTCTTGTGTCTTGATGCTGGCTATACCTTTACCAGAGAAGATTTGCAGGGCTCTGGCTGTCACACCTCAGGGTGGGTGGCTTCCGGCTTCCATAGGGCACCACAAAGGGCTGTTAGAGGCCAGGTGGTCTTCAGATTTCCCAGCTTCATGTGTCACTCCCAGTTTGGTTTCTTGTTACTTCCAGTGAATTTCCTCTAGAAAAGGAAAATTCTCCCTCTGGTGGACTTGATGTCAGTTCCTGGATTCTTGAGCCAACTGTACCTTGTGGTTTTTTTGAGATGGTTTGGGCCAAGGGGCCCCAGAATCATTCTGCCTAGTTTCTCGGCTGGGCTCTGCTCTGCTTCTTACTAATAAGAGAACTTGTGTAAATCATGGAGCTTCCCTGAACTTGTTTCCCAGTCAGGAAGACAGACATGATGATGGAATTTCCTATCCTATAAGGTTTTGGGGAGGAAGACATGAGTTCATTTGCACAGAGGTCTGAAACTGGTCTTAGTTCCTAATGAGTAAACACCCAAAGACTCTCCCTGGAATCTCCTATGGGGTTCATCAGCAGGAGAATCGAAGAGGAAAAAGCTCAAGAACCACTGTGATACATAGAGAAGCTGACTGTTCTGGTTCCTTGAAATGGCCAGGGAGACTGAGATCCTCAGCCACAGGCTTGGTTGTGTGACCTCAGTGGACCAGAAGTTCGACTTGGCCTTGATCACAGGAATCCATCCAAGTAGGAAATGATAGCCCTGGAGAATGTGGTGGATGACTTGGTGATGCTTTAAGGGACAGAAAGACCCTGGAAAAGATTTAACAAAGAAAAAGAAGCCCTTAGATCATGGCCATCCAGAACAAATGTTGTAGAAGTACCTGTTTTCTCTATTTGAAAAAGGTGCAATGAGGCAAACACCAAAGGTACTTCCCTATACCATGCAGGTGCTGATCCATCAGGTCTGGAGTGGGCTGAGATTCTGCATTCTAAGAGGCAGGGAACAGTGTCAGTTAATGTTTATTTGTTAGCCAATTACCTGGGTTGCATGGTTTCCTGTGTAGCTGCTCAGAGCCTTACTAATGAGGGAATTCCCCCCTTTCTTCTTTTTCCTTGCCATTTTGAATATACTAAAACCACATTATAGGTAATCCAGAAAATTAGGAGGAGGAAAACCTAGCTATAATCCCCACTATGCACTTAAGTACTTTGAATTATTTTCTTTCTCTAGTAATAACCATATTTAGTATGCACTTTTGGAGCCTGTGACAAAGACTGGAAAATTGTTCATCAAAGTCTTTTGTCCTTTTCCTGAAAATGTAGACATCTCCCAGCCTCCCTCGCAGGTAGGTGTGACCATATTATAGTTTCTTTGATGGAGACTGGGCATACACATTTTCTTCCGGTCCTTCCTCCATCCATTGGCTGGCTTTGTCTGGGGCCAAACCAAGTGCAGAAATAGTCACTGTTAAATTACTGATACCTCAACGCCCTTTGCAGTGGTTAGCTTACTTGTACTAGCACAGGGTCTGAAGTTCAATGAGCAATTTCTCACAAGCTTATGGCAGCATGTTGCAGCGGGCCTAGAATCTTTCTTGGTCACATAGAGATTAAAAAGTTATGACTAGGGGCTAACTCTTCAGTTCCTTGCCATTTTTTATTTTGAGACAGTCTCTTGTGGTCCAGGTCTAGCTTCAAACTCACTATATAGATGAGGATGACTGCAAACTCCTGATCCTCCTGCATCCACTTCCCAAATGCTGGGATTACAGACATACATCACCACACGTGGCTTCGTTGCCTGCTCTTTTTTAAAAAATATTTTCTAATTTTAATTTTATGTATACAATTGTTTTGTCTGTATATATGTAAGTGTACCACATGCATGCAGTACCCACAGAGACCAGAAGTAGATATTGGATCCCCTGGAATGGGAGTTATGAACAGTCGTTAGCTGCCATGTAGGTGCTGGGAATTGAACTCTGGTCTTTTAGAAGAGAGCAGCCAGTGCTCTTAACCATTAAGCCATCTTTCCAGGTTACCTGTTATGTAGGAATACTTTCAATGCGGTTCTCCAGGGTTGAGCATAGCATCTTCTTAGCTCTTCCAGGAATGTGTTTGTCCTCTCAAGAGACTAAAGTTTAGCATCCCCCCCACCCCGTCTTTTGCCCATTGTTTTTCACTTCTACAAAAGGTTTTAGAACTTGCTATCTCTGATACTTACAGGCTACATAACCTCAAGCAAGATGTTTAACTTCCCAGTTTCAATTTTCTCATCTGTGAATTGGTCATTGAACGATCTGCTTCCTGAGCTTGTTGCTGAGTGTCGAAGGAGGTGACGGTGCCAACTGCTGTGCAGGGCATGCAGCTCATATTGGGTCTTTATCACTGGCAAAGCATTGAGACTGCCGACTTGGCTGCTACTGTAGTTCAGCTGCCTATAATAACTACCAGCATGTGGTATATACTCAGAACTCTTATTACTAAACTTGAAGAACCTTAATGAAACTTTCAAAGGAGGACCAATGGGCCCTGGACTGGAGAATTGAGGAAGGCGGTAGAGGAGGAGATCCTCAGAGTCAAACCCTTTAGTTTTAGGTGCTGGTTAAACTATCTGTATACTAAAAGGGCCAGAGAAAAAGAATGCATGAGAGAAGGTGGGGGCATGTCTTGTCTCTTGTGTGCTTGGGGTTGCTCTATATTTGGATGGTGACTATTTTGTCTGAGGTTAATCCTCTTTGTTCGAGTCATCAGCCAAGGGATTAACTGTTTTAAACTCAAAGCTTTGCTGGCCAGACAATGTGAGCTTTGTACTGCCAATGCCTGATATTCAAGTGGTCAATTTCTGTTGACCCAACACACAAACACCTCTGTGAGCATTTAATCCCAGTCTCTTCATGCTATGGAGAAAAAGACTGAGCGTCCAAGAGGAGAGGTGATTTACTGCTCCTGGAAGGTTTCTGGCTTGGAGTTCTCTGCTCTGCATTGCACTTGTCTCCCATGAAGGAGTTGGACAAAGGGTTTTTGTTGAAAGAGTAAAACAGTGGATCTGCAGGAAGATTCCTCACTGCTGTGAATTCCGTACTGTGTCCTGAGAAAGCCTCCAGTGTGTCTGTGAAAAGTCTAGCCTGCGTCTTTGCTTATATATGAGCTGTTTGGAAGTGCCCCCAAGGGTCTGGTCCCCCTGTGATTTTCTGGCTTTGTGTGATCAAAATTCATACTCTGGACCAAGAGAATTTCGCCTGGCTCAGTTGGGGCTCATGCCGAGACACAAAGGCCCATAACTGTGGATTCCAAGGTTGGATGTGGTGAAGAGAGGGAAGTTCCTAGAAGGAAATTGGGAGGTTGTTACTGTAAGAAGGGAATATGGTTGCTGGGCAGCCAAACCGCATAGATACCTGCCCCACACTGAGCTGACTTCTCTTGCTGGAATAAAGGTCATACAGCATTAGCTTTGTGGAAGATCATCAAAGACTTTTAAAGTCTGGCTTTTTCCCCAGCTCTTCTTTTCTAAGGGGTTTACGTTTTCATGACCATCTTGCATTTAAAATTAAAATGCACAAAATTCAAAGGCACAGATTTTCTCCTTAAATTCCTTTTACATTTGTTTGTTTATTCAGTCATGGTATATTGGCAACCTACTGTGCTAGGCACTTGAGTTAGTGGTAGGGAATGAAAACATGTTTCCTGTTCTTAGAGGTGCATTATAGCCTAGTAATTTATGAGGAAGCTCTGTATATGTATGTAAACTGCACGTAAACTTATGTTTAAATACATACAGGATTTTTATTCTGTTCTTCAGAATTGCTAGTTTGTTTATAACTTGAAGACCCATGTCTCCAATTGATGCTAACCAAGGGTGCTAACTTGCTTAAAGGAAGAGGCATATCTGAATTGCACTGAGTTATTTTGCTAAAGACCATGACTTTGCACATTCTCCCTGTATAGAGAACATCTTGGCATTGGAAAAGAAAAAGTCCATCCTGGGACCACACACTGCCTGAAACTCTGTCCTGCTGAGCTGGGAGAGTGGGTGGCTGTCATTTGTGCTGTTTCTATTTGCAGGCTGTGAATGGGAGCTGGCACTGCGGGCTGCTTTGTTGTTGTGTGGTGGTGTTTGAACACAGGGTAGCATATTGCTTTGCTATTATCAAGTTGTTTGTGTAATCCCAGCAACTGGCAATGCTGTAATAATTTGAGAGAGAGAGAGAGAGAGAGAGAGAGAGAGAGAGAGAGAGAGAAGTAAGAGGAGAAATTAGATCACATCTTTCCTCCTTTCCCTCAGGAAAAGTTGAGCATCTTCCCAAACCTCTGAAGCTGATGCACTAATGTCGGATAACTTAAAACCGTTAAACAATGGAATAAATACACAAAATACGACAGTGATGTAAAAATGTGAGAGAGAGAGAGAGAGAGAGAGAGAGAGAGAGAGAGAGAGAGAGAGAGAGAGAGAGAGAGAGAAAGCCCTGGAGGTATTTGCTTCGAGAGCATAAAAATAGGCAGAGGTGTGCTGTGTATGTCGTGAAGAATAGAGGATGACTGCATTTCACAATGACAGGATTGTTCCTTGGTTAGAATTCCCAGTGGGACTTCCCCTCTTCAAAGTGCAGAAAAGGGCCTTGCATTCTAGAAGGGGAACCTGTCTCATCTTCTTTGTACACACTTGACAGAACTAGAAAAATGGCCTTAGTTTTTGGGATGCTGTTAGATTGTTGCTGATAGGCAACTCTCAAGCAACCAGAAGGCTTTGAATCCAAGGTAAGTACCAGAGCACAGACTTAGATAGCAGGGTGCCATCTTTTATCCTTCTTGTTTTGTTGTTTCATCATGGTAAAAATATAGTCAGATTGTTGGATTTGAAGCTTGTCTCCTTCACTTATTTTGTGCTTAAGTGCTCTGTGCCTCAATCTTTGTCTGCAAATCAGGCATTGTATTACCTCATACAGGTGTTAAAAGGAATGGATTAAATGATATAATTAAATGCTCAGCATAATGTTGGATATATAGTAAATATACCAGTCAGCTTTTATTGTACAGTAATAAAGCTGCCTAACAAATAGCCCCAAAGATCTCAGCAGCTCTTACAGCAAACATTATTTAATTTATGAGCTTTCTGGTAAGCTGGGGTGGCTTTCTTTCATGCTGTAGGTCAGGTTTAGGTTTGCTCCAGGAGCTTCTCATCTAGCTCCCTGGATGCTGCCAGAAGCTACCAGGAACATAGTTTTCTCATGGTGAACAGGTGAGAACATGAGGGTTGTGACATGTTCCCATACATTTAAAACCTCTGCAATTTCATTAGGTAAAGCAAACCACACAAACCCACATTGAAGGCATCTGAATGGATGTTCTTCTCAAAATGGAAGATGCTGCAAATTTATTTAGAAAGAATGTGGATTGTTAGATATCAGGACTGACAGCTTGATTTACTGAAGCTCATCACATACAACAGAATATTGATTAGGACTTTTATATTGCCCTAAGAGGCATTTTTATTTAAACTTCAAAAATATATTTTTATTCTTTAATAATTTCATACATGTATCTAATCTACTTTGGGAATTTTCATATCTCATTATTCTCTCAGCCTTCTCCCAGTCCCACTGAGCCCCTTCTTCTCAACAAGTACCCCCTGTTATTTTCATGTCTTTTTCCTTTGTTTTCTGTGATTTTTTTTTTAGTGACACACTGAATTTAATTAGGCTGCCCCGCATAAGCATGGTGGTGAACTTACCAATGGCCATTCCATGGAAGAAAATGAATCACCCTCTCCCAGCAACCATTAACTGCTAATAGCTCCTCAGGGAGTGGCAAGGCCTCATGAACTCTTATCTCATTCAATGTGGCATATTGATGGTCTCATCTAGTGCAGATAACACAGCAACTTGACTTCATGTATGTAGTAATGGCCATGTCATGTCCAGAAGACAGCATTTCACAGCACTTCTCACCATCCTTGGGCTCTGACATTCTTTCTATCTTCTCTCCTGAGATATTCCCTGAGCCTTGGGGTAGGGGGACTATAGGTGTTTTATTTAAGACTGAGCACTCAATAGTCACTTATTCTCATTACTTGGACCAGTTATGAGTCTCTGTACTAACCATCACCCACTGTAAGCAGAAGTATCTCTGACTTAGACTGAAATCAGCACTGATCTATGAGTTTAAACATAAATCTTATGTCCATTTAGCAAAATAATAGTAGCAGGGTCCTCCTAGGATCTATGGTTCACCAACTGTGGACTTTGGACCACATTTACAGTACCAGGTGTGAATTACCTCCTGAGGAGTGGGCCAAAGAAAGTAATTGATTACCCCCATAACCTTCATGCCATTACTACCCCAGTGGCACATTCTTCCTGGCAGGTTCGTATTATAGCTTGCAGGCTTAAAAGCTGGGTAAGACCTTTGATGCCCCTTCTCCCTCAGCAGCCTGCTTAGCACCTTCTGGCACCCTGAAAGCCAGACATCAGGGAGGAAACTTTCACTCAGTTCCAGACTGATTTCTCTGTATTTCGCAACCAAGGTGTGTGGTATCCTCAGAAATAGGGTCTTATTTTCTAGTTCTGATGGGCAACCAAGGTGAATGGCAGAAGCCTGTATTATTTGGGGACTTATGGGACCTTGCTGACCAACAATTAATAGGGAGGTATCCAACACCTGGCACTGGGATTTTTTTCTTTAATAACCTTTGGCTGTTGGGAGCAGCATTATCGACTTATGCAAGGTATTCCAATTCCTTAAAAAATATATTTTCCAAACTTTCAACTCTTTAAAAAGTTGGATTTTTATTAGCTTATAGAATAGTAGGTTTTCATATGCATTTTTTTCATACATGTGGTTAACCCACCTGCTTACCCTTCCTCTCCCTCATGACCACTTAAATCTTTCCACCCCTAGTAACCCCTCTCTACTTTGATATCACATGTGTTCTACTCTCTCTCTTCCCTTAACACCTCTTCTCCCATGTACTGGTCTAGCTTTCTAGTCTCTATAGGTGCTCCAAGTTATATACACAGCTCTGAAAAATTGAAGCTAGTATATGTATCTGAGAGAAAACACGAGACTTTTGTTTTGCTGAGTCTGGGTTACCTCACTTAATATAATACCATCCAGATCCATTTGTTTTACCGAAAATTTTTATGATTTCATCTTTCTTTAAAGCAAACCAATTCCAAGGTGTATATATACCACATTTTAATTATCCATTCATCTGTTGATGTACAGGTGACTGATTTCATTTGTTATGAATAATGCAACAATGAGCATGGATGTACAAGTATCTGTGATAAAATGTACTTCACTTCTTTTTTAAGGATTTATTTTATGCATATGAGTGTTTTCCTGCATTCATGTAAGTATACTATGTACACACCTGGCACGCACCTGCAGATGTCATAAGAAGGCATTGGATTCCCTGGAACTGGAGTTACAGACTGTTGTGAGCTGCCATATGGGTGTTGATAATCAAACCTGGGTCCTTTGCAAGAGCAGCACATGATTTTAACAGCTGAATCATCTTTCCAGCTCTATGAGACACTCTATTTTTTAAATCACTGGGGCTCCTTGTGACTCTTTATTGGACAGAATCTCCGTAGTCCCAGTCCGCCTGGAACTTACTATATGAACCAGGCTGGCCTCGATCTCACAGAGATCTGCCTGCCTCTTCCTCCTGAGGGCTGGGATTAAAAGTGCACACCACCACACCCAACATAACTTTCTAAGAGATAACAAAACCAGCCTTGGTGCCCTCAACTCTAAGACACTAGGTTTCTGTAAGCATAGGGCTCTCAGGCCCCTGAGATGGCTTAGCAGGAAAGTGAGCTTGCAGTCAAGTTTGATGACTTGGGTTTCATCCCTGGACTTATACAGTGGGAGAAGAGAACTGATTCCTGCAGGTTGTCCTCTGGTCTCCACATGTGCAGTGTGAATCAAGTGCCTACATACACACACACACACACACACACACACACACACACACACACGGGATGGCAGGGAGGGGGTGGATAGTAAAATAGTAAATGTAACAAAAAAATATAGGGCTCTCAAAGGAAGGTAGACTCTCTGGCATCTTGGCCTATAGCAAGTGCTTGCTTAAGGTTACAGGTGGTTTGCTTTTCACAAAGCCATATGAAGGGACTTTGAGAGATTCTCTCGTGGAGAATCGGGAGATGCTTGTAAGAAGGAAAGAAGTTAGGGCATATGATACCCTGGCTGGAAGCTTGTTGATGTGTGATACCCAAAGAATGGACTGACCATGCAAAAGAGATCTTTAGAAGACTTGACTTTGTCCCTTGACTTTGGTAATTTGAGGACATAGAGTACACATTTAGTTTGGAAATTTTTGTGGGTAGGTGGTTTAATGGAGGCCCACACCTGAGGGGAAAGATGAGTGATAGGGATAAAGGAAGAAAAGAACATTTTTCTGTTGAATTTGGTGAGGGCTTGGGAGGGTGCAAGAGGCTTCTAGGAAAAAGCCTGATGCTTAGGGTGGGAGCAGAAGCCCCAGGAATGCTGCATTAGCAGCTGAATCATAAGGGGGAGATCATCGCCTGGAGAAGTGTCAGGGTACATGAACAGCTGGTAAACCTGCAGTAGGACGCAACCTTTGCTGAGACTTACCAGTATTGATGAGGATCAGGGTAAGGCTGAACATGGTGTCAAAAAGCTACAGAAGCCACCAGCGTTAGAGAACCCAGTTCAAATCCCAGCAATCTCAGAGCATCTCCTTGTCACAATTGTAATTGTTCTTACTGGTGTATTTCATTCATATTCCAGTGTGAATGACATACCTAATCTACCTCTTTCTATACTCTGGCTCTTCTTTATGGCTCTGTTCCTCTTCCCTTCAGCTCTGTTTGGAGCATTACACTATTTTATATACTGGTTAATAAGTTCTGCCTACACAGAGGCAGGGCCTGGGGGTGTGTGAGCATGCTGACTGATCTGCTCGGGTATCCCAGCTCTTATTCTTAATCCATGGCTTCTGTCTGGCCTGTAGCAGATGGAATCCCCTGCAGGATGCTCATGCCCATTGCTCTACTTTTTTAGAATAAGGCAGAGTCCAAAATACATAAAAGCAGGCAGGGAGCCTATCTTAGCAAAGAGCAAAGGGTTGACATTTCTAGAGGAACATGGCTTTTCCCAATGGTAAGAGCTGTCTTTTTAAAAGATAAATCCTTTCCTAGTTTGACAATGCTTCAGCTTTCAAGAAAAGATTCAATGACTAAAGTGGACAGAAATAAATTAAGATGTGTCTAAGGCACTCCGCAGCTATAGTGAGCAGTTCATTTTTTCTCATGCTTAAGTCTAAGCTGTTTGGTGACCTGCCTGAATTTAGCAAGTGACAACCCCACTCCTGGCTCTGATTATTATACACTGATGTAACACTCCCCATGTGATTTGCTCTATTTCCTGTGTTCTAAAAGGAACTGGAAAGGACCCATCTCTATTGCTGAAATTAGTGAGAATTCAAGCTTTCCACCCAGGTAGCTGCTATCTTTATGCTTTAAAAAATTATTACAAAGAGAGGCAATTTTTAACACATTTTTTTCAGAAATAACTCGAAGCAGGTTACATAAAAAAAAAAAATATATATACAATGAAGTTTAAGGGGGAAAATAGGAATAAGAAATCAAAGACCAAAGGATTTGCCAACATTGGGGTCAACTTTGGTGGAATAATGAAGGTTTCCATAAGCTCTGTTCTTTTTTTCTTCTTTTTTTGGGGGGGAAAATCCTAATGAGTTTGTTGGGCTTGCTAACAGAGCATAGGGTAGGAGTTTATTTACAGGACAGTGCCCCCCACCCATTTATGGCTGAGCTGGAAAAACAGCTGCACGTGTATATGAGGTATTGCCTGCATGTATGTGAGTGCACCCATGTCATGCAGTGCCACAGAGGTCAGAAGAGGGCTTTGGATTCCCCTGGAACTGGAGTTAAGGGCAATTTGTAGCCACCATGTGGGTCCTGGGAATCGAACCCGGGTCCTCTGCAAGAGCAGTCAGTGCTCTTAACCACTGAGTCATCTCTCCATCCCCTACTTCTTGCTTCTTTTTTTTTTCTTTAAATAAACAATTTATTGAGAATTTCTTACATGCATATAAGGTGTTTTGGTCAAATCCATGCCCACTCCCTCCCCTCCAACTCCTTCCATATTGCCCCATGACTTTTTTTTTGATAACTTCATGTATTCTTTCTTCTTCTTTGATTTATTTATTTATTTATATTTATTGGAGATTTTGGCTACTCTAATATTCCCCCCTCTGAAGAGGTAACCCTAAAATCTTTTAAGGATTAGATATAAGCTCCCAAATATTTTAGACATTTTTGGCCTTTGGAACAGAGTATGTTGCTAAGAGGCCCAAGGACATTTTGACTTTTAGCCAAGAAACGGGCTACTTTTCTTTGGGGTCTTTTTACCCTAACTGCCTAGTCAATTCCTACCTCCTATTCTTTTTTAAAAAAATTAAAAAAATTTATTATCTTATGTGTATGAGTATATTGCCTGCATGTATGTGAATGCACCCATGTTGTGCAATGCCACGGAGGTCAGAAGAGGGCTTTGGATTCCCCTGGAACTAGAGTTAAGGATGGTTCATAGCTGCCATGTGGGTGCTGGGAATCAAACCAGGGTCCTCTGCAAGAGCAGTTAGTGCTCCTAACCACTGAGCCATCTCTCCAGCCCATCTATCTCCTATTCTTATCACACCATCCTCTGAAGAGGTTACCTAAATTGCCAATAGGGAATCGGGACACAGACCGCTCTGGCTTCTTCCATGCTGAACAGGGACGCAGAGTGAGGCAATTGGAATACATCTTCAGTGGGTCTATCTATCTAAAAGACTCCCAAATTGCATAACTCTTATCTCTAGGGGGAAAAGAAAGTCCTTGAATCTTGACTAGGAGCTGTGAAGGAGAACTAAAGGCAAGAGTAATTAGCATTACAAGTTCTACACAGGGAACTAGAAAAAAGTCAGAACAGGGCAATTTTCAAATGTTCATATGAGAGTCCACTAGACTTTCTTGACAAGGGCTTCCAAAAACATCCTTCTATTGGATTCCTCCTCATTTTTCTTTTGTCTTCC
>NW_008355272.1:2256219-2262809 GCF_000622305.1 Nannospalax galili
TTGACTTTACTCTTTGGTTTTCTTTTGGGTGTTTAAGACTATATAGTTCCCCCAAATAAATCAATTTATTTTTATACTTAAAGTCATTTGAGGATCTGTTCCTCAGGGGTCACATGGGCTTGGGAGGAGCTCCTGGCTCCTTTCTTTTACCAGTTCCATCTATGTGAAGATAAGTCAAAAGTCCTGCTCTACCATGTCTGGCTTCACCTGGAAGCATGAATGAGATGTTTCCTCTGAGTTGACCCTCTTCTTTGTAGACTGGACACTGGTTCAAGTTCATCTCATGGGGTCTCCAAGTCCTCCCTGACCAAGAGGACAGGTGACTCATCACAGTTACAGGACATTTTGAGAGAGGTTCCATAGTCCTCTGTAACTTAGTCAACCTTGGAGGGCAAAGGGCAAAAACTGTCCTTGAAGTCCCTCTGACCACATAACTATGGCTGTTAAACATCCAATAAGGTTAATTCCACCAGTCTGGTACTTTTAATTATCATGTGCTATGTAGATAAGGCTTGGGTAAAAAACCAAATATTCTCAGATAAACCTTGACTGGATATATATTTTGTTCCTTAAACTAGTTGACTAAACTATGACCATAGACATTTTAAGGTTATGTGTGTATTATTATTTTTTTCTCATCCTCTATGTATCATAATAAACCTACACAGACCTTCATCACTTGCTCAGGGTTTCTCATTTTTTGTTACTTTGGAAAATATCTCCATTCCCACATCTTTCTAACATCTTTTATGTTCTCGTTTTCTTTTTTGAAAAACACATTATGACTTTCAGTCACGACCACCTAGGACCCATAGATAGGGGTGGTTTTCTATTCAGAAACAGAGGATTGTGGGACCTGTGGAAGGGATCCGGGGAAACAACCTGGAGGTTCCAAGCTCTGCCCTGGTGGTTGTCCACATGACGTGAAAACTAAGAGGACGCAGAGTTAGTATGTTTGTTTGTTTCTCTGCTTTGTTACAATCTGAAGGTGAAAACAATTTCAGATAACAAAATGAATCAAAAACCAAAAAAGAATTATGAGGCATGATAGCATTAACAAATAATAAAACGACATAGAATTTAAAAGGATTTGGTGCTATGATCCACATATGAGGGAGCACATATATCGTTTGTTTTTCTGAGTCTGTGTTACTTCACTTAGTATAACAGTTTCTAGACCAATCCATTTACCTGCAAAGTTCATTATTTCATCTTTCTTTACTGCTGAAGAGAACTCCTTTCTGTAAATATACCACATTTTTGTTAACCACTGGTCAGTTGAGGGACACTTAGGTTGCTTCCATCTCTTAGCTATTGTGAAAGAGCCGCAACAAACATGGTTGTACAAGTGTCTCTACAATAGGATGAGTCCTTTGGGTATATGCCAAGGAGTGGTATAACCCAGTCATGTGGTAGGTTCATTTTTAGTGTTTTAAGCGTTCTGCACACTGTTTTCCATAGAGGCTGCACGAGTTCTCAATCCCACCAGCAGTGAATGAGCATTCCCCTTTCCCACATCCTTGCCAGCATTTTATTTGTTCTCTTGGTCCTAGCCAGTCTGATTGGGGTAAGGTGATACCTTTGGGTGGTTTTAATTTGCATTTCCTTAATACTAACGATGTTGAACACTTTTTGAGATGTTTCTTAGCCATCTTTATTTCTTCCTTTGAGAACTCTCTGTTTAGATCTTTAGCCCATCTTTTAATTGGGTCATTTGGTTTCTTGATTCTTTGTTTTTTGAGTTCTTTATATATTCTGGATGTTAAACCTCTGTCAGATGTGTCACTGGTGAAGATTTTTTCCCATTATGTGGGTTTTCTCTTCACTTTTTTGATTGTTCCCTTTGCTGTATAGAAGCTTTTTAGTTTAATGAGGTCCCACTTGCTAATTACTGACCTTAATTACTGAGCAACTTCTGTCAGATTTAGAAAATCCTTTCCTACACCTATATCCTGTAAGTACTGCCAATATTTTCTTCTAATAGTTTCAGGGTTTCCAGTTTCACATTGAGGTCTTTGAGCCATTTGGAGTTGACTTTTGTGCAAGGTGAAAGATAGGAGTTTAGTGTCATTCTTCTGCAGGTGGAGATCCAGTTTTTCCAGCACCATTTGCTGAACATGCTGTCTTTCCTCCAGTGAATGTTCTTTGCCCTTTTGTAAAATATCAGGTGGCTGAAACTGCATTTACTAATATTTGGGTCTTCAATTTTGTTCCATTGATCTATGGGTCTATTTTTGTGCCAGTACCATGTTGTTTTTATGACTATAGCTCTGTAGTATACTTTGAGATCTGGTATAGTAATCCCCCCAGTGTTTGCTCTTTGTGCCCAGGGTTGCTTTTGCTATCTGGGGTCTTTTGTGCTTCCATATGAATTTAAGAATTTTTTTTTCTAATTCTGTGAAGTATGTCATGGGGATTTTGATTGGGATTGCATTAAATCTATATATTGCTTTGGTAGGATGGTCATTTTCACAATATTAATTCTTCCAATCCATGAGCATGGGAGGTCCTTCCATCTCCTGGTGTCTTCCTCATTCTCTTTCTTTAATGATTTAAAATTTTCATTCTACAATGTATACATGTTTTAAAACTACATGTTATACATGGTACATACGTATAGTGTTTGTTAGTCAATTAAAGAAAATAAAGAGCTTGAAGATGATGGAGTGTGGACCAGCTATAAAACCACAGAGCCTATAGTCATGTATCCAGGAATAACCAAGAAAGTTGAGCTGTGGCTTCTCCCATTTAGTAAATATTCAGAGTGGCCCCTGTGCTCACTTCTATTTGTGAGACACACATTGGGCATCAAGGACTTGCATTTTTTGTAGGTCAGCCATTTTCCCCTTCCTCCCTCCCCTTTAGGCTGGGAGGCCCAAGATCCAGGTTGCAGATGACTGTCTTCTTGCTGTGTCCCCACATAGTAGACATCAGAGAGCAAAAACAAGGTCGTCCTGGATCTTCTAATTAGGGTGTCAAGCTGGTAGGGGTAAATAGTATCTTTTCAGTTTGATACCAAAGAAACTGAAGTGATGAAGACAAATATTGATCTAAGACTGATCTAAGGCTGTATTGCAAATATGCCTACCATTTTCTATAGATTTTTTTTTTTTTTTTGAGTCAAGGTCTTCCTGGAGCCCAAGCTGGTCTGGAACTTGCTATGTAGACTGGATCTCTCAGAGATTTACCTGCCTCTGCCTCCTGAGTGCTGCGACTACAGGCATGATCCAGCTGCCTCTCACTTTCTAGAAGAGTAGATAGACCTCCTATGCCTTTTTATGACAGGTTCCTACAAGGAAAGAGTGCTGTTCCCATGGGACAGAGAAGCCCAGCCACTCCTTACGGGTCACAATTGGTGAGTGGTTGAGTTTTGATCTAGGTCTTTGAAGTCCTCATTCCATGCTCTCTTGTTCCAGTGAACATGTCTTCCCTGAAGGTCTCTAGAGTTGAGCAAGGAGAGATTGACTCGAAAAAGCCTGGATTTGTCAGTTTGGAAAAGCAAGACAACTGATCTCCAAGAGGGGCAATCCTGAGCATGGTTCCGACGCTTGATCTCTGACCCCTGCATGTCCGTACCAAGTGGTCTCTTATCTAGAATTCACTTGAGACTGCCTTGAGGACTGTTGTCTAGAGAGGAGCCTTGCAGAGATGTGTATGGAAATCATGATGCATCATGTTGCTCTGGATGTCAGTCCACTGAAAGATGCTTAGAAGGGAAGCTTTAAATCTCTAGAAAACTGTTTTATCATTGTAACCTTATGTTCCTTGATATGGGAAGTTACCCCAGGGTTAAGCATCAGGGTGGGAAGGTGCATTCTAGGTTGCTGGTGCTACTTCACCATTCTTTTCTCACCAGAGTCATTAAATTATCAAAGTTCTATTAAGATTCAAATGCAATCTTCCAGCCTCAGGGCCCATCTGTTCCTGCTATTTATTCCCCAGGGAAGTCACGAATCTGTCATTTGTGAATTTACAGTTTTTGATATCTGTGATGCCAATGGTGTTTCCTTCACAAGGCTGCCACACAAAACTCCCCAAGCAGGACTCTCAGGGGAATTTTGAAGCTAATGGTACCTCCTACCCCATGAAGTGAGAAACTTTTAGCCAAGTGTGAGGCACAGCAATTAAGTACTGGTAGGGAGCATGGGAAATCCTAGGTTCCTTTGTCTACCAGACAGATTTTCAGACCCAATCAGGTACCAGGGGACTTCTTATAATTCATACTATTAGGGTTTGAATCTGTGCCCCATAGCCTCATGTTTTGAATGCTTGTTCCTAGCCAGTGGCACTATTTTGGGAGGTTGTGGAACCTTTAGGATCTGGGGCTGTGCTGGTGAAGTAGGTTGCTAGGAGAAGCTCTTTGAAGACTGTAGCCTTGGGTTAGAGAGATGGCTTAGTACTTAAGAGCACTTGGATTCACAATTAGGAGGACCAGAGTTTGCATCCAGCACCCATATAAACAAGCCTGGAGTCCCACAAATACCTATAACCCCTTCTCTGAGGGGAACAGAGACAGGAGGATCACTAGAGCTTGTTGACTTCTAGCCCAGCAGAGAAAATATGAACTTCAGGTCCAGGGAGAGTACCTGCCTCAAAGGAATAGGTGGAGAGTGATAGAGGAAGTCACTTAATGTCCTCTTCTGATCTTTGAGTATGCATATAGGTAGGTGCACGTGCACATACATGCACATGGAGAAACACACAGAGACACAGATGCACACACATAAATAAATAAATACTTTTTTTTTTGTCTTTTTGAAGAAGGGTCTCCCTGTAGCCCCAGCTGTCCTGGAACTCACTATGTAGACCAAGGCTACATAGTTCAAGGCTGTCCTTGAACTCACAGAGATCTACCTGCCTCTATCTTTTACAAAAATATTATAGCCTAGTGTTACACTAAAATTTCCCCTTTTCTCTCCCTGGGGGATCCTCACACACACAGGCCCTCTGAGGACTCTAGGGTCTCCCTGTCCTGATGCAGATTGACAAAACTGACCTAACACATTCTATTTGTGTTTTGCATAGTTTATGACATCTGGGAGGGGGTGACTTACAAAGGCACAAATTCCCATGGGCTCTCCCTTTTCCATATTTGGAACGCAGGTGCCATCCGTATCCCACCTGCAGTCTCTGCCAGCTTTTCGTGTGAGGCTGCTCGCCTGCCATTTACAGATCCATTCCATGTTCAATATGGCAATGGCTCCACCCCTTTGCCCAGTGTGCTCAGCGTGGGTCTCTTGACCCGCAACCCAATCAATTCTAGCCTTTCAGGGGAACGTCAGGTTATACCTGGCATTTGATCCCAGCCTTACTCTCGACTTCCTGCTCCACCCTGATGTGAGGAGGTACCCATGTGCTCCTGCCATAACTCTCCCATGTCTCCTCCCATGATGTGCTGAAATATCTGAAACTGTGAGTCAAGTAAACTGTCCTTCCTTAAGTTGTTTCTATCAGATATTGTCACAGTGGCACAAAAGCAATAATACACATAATAAAACTTTCTGCTCTCTGAAAATGACCCCCAACCCTAAATTTGTTGAATGTGTTCTTTTGCTCCAGCTGTCATAACAAAACACTAGAGACTAGGGGGTTTAAATAATAGAAATTCCTTTTCTCACAAGACCTGTCCCTGGCTTACAGATGGTTACTGTCTCCTTGTATCTTCACATGGCCTTCCTTCTCTGTGTCTGTGTCTTGACCTCCTCTTATGGGCAGCAGACATTTGATTAGAGCCTACCCTGGCAGCCTCATTAAACTTTATTACGCATTTAGAGGACTTATCTCCATATACAATCATATCCTGGAATAAGGGTGGGTTAGGAATTCATATGAGTTACAAGGAGGCATAAGTCAGGGAATGAGTGTGTAAGGGCATAAACATCTGCTAAACTTGCACCCAACGCACTGTTCTTGGCTTCACATACATTTCCTTGTTCTCTGATTTCTTATAGCCCTCAGTACAAGGGCTGAGGCTTCTATCAAGAACCAGGGAGTTTAAGATAAGAGTATAAAGGACAGAGCAGAGAAATGATGTCACCTTGAAGAGGAACAGTCCCAGCCCCACTGTTCTCAAATGTAACTAAAAACAGTAATGGTGACAATGGTGAGAGCTGATCTTTGGAGAGTGCCTACTTTGGCCAAGCCTGCGATCTAAATGCTTGAAATACATTACTTATTCATACTCACAACTCTAAAGAACACATTGAATCCTCTTAAGAGCTTGGTCAGCCATGTCATTTTAGGAAATGGACCTTCTCAGAAAGCAATGTTGGCCATGTTTTCTAAATGGCTCCCAAGGAAGGGCAGCTTCTTGCCAGCCAGCTCAGGAGTGAGATTCTTTCAACAATATAGTGCTACTGTGGGTCTGAGGGAGTGGGCTCTCAGCTAGAGACCTGGAGATGTGACTCATCTGCTTCCTCCAGTTCTGTGCCCTTCATTACCCTTCCTCATAGGGACTTAAACTCAGTGTGGTGAGATGAAAGGCAGAGGAGGAGCTGGTCATGACCAGATGAAGATTCTGTACTATGTGTAGATCTCTTTGTGAATAGTTGAGTGGCATTCTAGTTGATGCCCCAATCCAGAAAGCATAA
>NW_008355272.1:2262834-2275668 GCF_000622305.1 Nannospalax galili
CCAGGGCTAATGAACTAGGTTTTGTGCCTGACTTAGGGTGAGCACTAGAACTTAGCCTGGAGTGATATATTTGTTTCCTATTACTACTGTAACACATGATCACAATCTTAGTGGTTTAAAATAAGATCGAGTTCTCTTACAGTTCTAGAGGGTAGGAGTCCAAAATGGGTCTTACTGGATAAAAAACAAAGTATTAGTAAGGCCGTGCTCATTCTGGAGCCTTCAGGGGAGGATCTGGTCTTCTGCCTTGGCCAACTTGAGATTAGCTGCAATCCTAGGCTTCAAATATAATAGTCTAGCATTTTGAATTCTAACCTTGACTCCAGCCCTTCTGCTTCTGTCTTTCACTTATAAGGACCCTGTGGTTGCCTAGGGCCCTCCTGGATGACCCAGGATAATCTCCCTTTCTCAAGATACTTAATCATGCCTTCAAAGTACTTCTACCCTGCCAGATAAACATTCATACGTTCTGGGTGTTTAGATGAAGGTATATTTGGGGAACCATCATTCTGCATATCATAATTGTTAGTTACATCATCTTCATGGTCACATTTTTCAGTGGCTTAAACCAGGCAAAAATATCATAGGAAAACAAAACTTCAGGACAGTATCTCTTATGGGTAGATGCAAAGAATATTCAACAAATCCCAGCAAACCAAATAAAGAAGAAACACACACAAAATATTAGACAACATGACTGAATGGCATTCATCCCAGAACTGAAAAATTGTTTGCATGTTGAAAAGTCAATCAACATAATATAATACATTGATAGAATGAAAGAAAAAAAATCATCCATGGTATCATATCAATTGACACAAAGACATTTTGTTGATAAAATTAGAAACCTTTTCATGATAAAAAATACTGGCCCCAGGTCTAGAAGGAAAGTTCATTGACCTGATAGAGGGAATCTATGAAGAATCCACAGTGAACACCATCACAGCCAGTGTTGGAAGATGGGATGCTCTCCCTTTAAGACCAGGAACAAGGCAAAGATTTCCATTCCCTCCACTGCTTCTCAGTATCACAGGACACACACAGGCTTTGGACTCAAAGGACTTAGACTCAGTGCTAGCTCCATCAGTTACCTAGCTGTGTGATTTGGGGCAAGTCACTTACCTTCTCCAAACTTGCCTCAGTTCCGATCCTTCCTAAAAACAATGAGATGATGACT
Source organism: Nannospalax galili (assembly GCF_000622305.1). Lineage (NCBI taxonomy): Eukaryota > Metazoa > Chordata > Mammalia > Rodentia > Spalacidae > Nannospalax > Nannospalax galili. Next base: position 2,264,012 of record NW_008355272.1, read on the forward strand.
GTATCATTCTTGGAGGGTATTTTTGCTCTTCCCCCTTGTAGGGTACTCAGCTTCATCTTAGAGGAAAGAAAAAAATATGGATGAATCAGGGGAAGGAGGGTGAAAGGTAAATTGAAATACTTATAAGATGCATGAATTAAGGAGCAGAGAGACCAGGCTGGAAAACAGACCAACGGAATACTTTGTGCAGCATTCCAGAATCAGCTCATTATCATGACCTTGGAGTGAGCCTGCCAAGGGAGCATCTTGTTCTTCACACCCACCCACCCACCAACAGCACTATCCATCACCTCATCTCACTTCCTCGGAGGTTGGCTCAGCCTAGGAGTTGATTAGAAAGGTTGTCCTCTCTCTCCTGAGTCTACTTTCTGTGGATCACATAACCTTGTGGATGAGAAGGAAAAGAAATACTCAGGGCTTGTCCCAGCAGGGTGCCAGTGTGTAGGGAACTGAGAGGCCAAGGTGTGGGGATGGGTAGAAAGGAGTAGGACATTTGTTATAGTTTGTTTCTCCATTGCTGTGACAAAACACTCTGACCAATACCAACTTGGGAAGGAAAGGGTTTATTTGTCTTACATCTGGGTCACAGTTCATCAGGGAGCCCAAGGTAGGAGCTCAGAGCAGGAACCTAGAAGCAGGAGCTAGAGCACAGGCCATGGAGGAACGCTGATTACTGGCTTGCTCTCCTGGCCCATGCTTGACTTGCTTTCTTATACAACATAGGCCCATCTGCTTGGGGGTGGCACCACCCCACATCACTCAATAATCAAGAAATTCCCCCACAGACATGGCCACAGGCCAGTCCAATGGAGGAAATTCCCCAGTTGAGGTTCCCTCAACCCAGGTGTGTCAAGTTGACACTAAAGCTATCCAGCACGTACTGGTTCTGTTGGGCTGCGGCATACTGCCTCCACAGGTGAAGGGCAGGTTATAACATCTGCATATTAGAGCACAGAAAGAGTCACAGGTCTCATCTGGATTTCTGCATTGACTCTGAAAAGCTGTGCAGACTCAGAAGTTGTTCTCTGGGTTTTGCTTTCCTTTCTCATTAGAAGCATTAATGTCACATCCATTTTATGGACTGTCAAGAGACTTGGAGTAAGATGGTGAATTATGGCATTTGGTGTTCTGCAGAGAAAAACATCTCTGCAGTGTCTGAGCCTGTCCCACAGGAGGTAAGGATACAGTATACCTGTGAGGACTCTTGTCTTTGTCACATTCATCCCTGGGTGTGAATCAAATCTGGGATTGTGTAGACATGGCATTTTCATCCCCTGGGGATGAATCCCATCACCAGCCATACTCAGTGTCTGGCAGACATTTCCAGGCCCACCCAGGAGCAGTTTCCATCTCTCTCAGTGAGTCATCCTGAGGCCATTCTTGGAGAAGGTGGGATGGGAGAGCAGGAGAACGTGTCAGAATGCGAAGGCTGTTCTGTTTTTTCCTTCAAAATTGACTTCACAGCTTGTCACAGAAAGTTTTTTTGTAGAGTCTGAGCAAGAAAATGGACCAGGGACTCAGGGTCTGTAGCGTGCTTCTGACCAAAGTCAAAATCCCTGCATTGCCACACACAAGCCTTTTGTCCTGCTGCCTTACAAATGGGAAAATCATCACATTGACCCCTGCCCGTGTGTGTGTGTGTGTGTGTGTGTGTGTGTGATCCTAGGCATCAAGTCATTTCAATAAGGGTTCAGCATTCTCTGAGATCAGTATGTGACATATTAAAGGTATGACAGATGATGTTGACACACATGTTCATCTCCTAAGGTAGATTGAAGTGAAGCTGTGGTAGAGGGAAAAGCCAAGTGCTGGGCAGGCTGAAGGAAGAGAAATCAGCTACCTGGAGTTGGAGTTTGGGGAAGAGGGAGCTTTGAGGCTGAGCTGAGGGAGATGGCAGGACCAGAAAAAGCCCAGAGCTGGGGAACGGCATGACTGTACGGTTGTGATTGCAAAGGTGGACAGCAATAAAGTGGAATACCTGGAGGTCCAGCATGACAGGCCTGGAATAGACTGTTCCCTTGGGGGGCACACAAAGGAAGTTGGTAGGCCACCCGAAGCTACCAGAGGCTTCTTTGGAGGGTATGTGATCTAGTATGGTCTGTGAATGGAGGCAGTGTGACTTCATGCTTTTTTGGGCCTATATTCTGGAGTGATTCTGATAAGAATTTCAGCCCTGCCCTGCCACTTATTGTACATTGAGAATGCTTTTCCTCAGCCTCTGCTTCCTCATTTATAAAATGGAGAAAAGAGTTGTGACCATGGGAAGTTTGGAAAGGTTAAGTGAGATGATGTATAACAAAAGAGCTTATTAGCTCAGTACCTGGAACTCAGAAGGGCTCAGCAAAGAAGGCTTATACCAGTACCTGTATTCCTGGCTCTGAACAGGGCAGGGTGGATGGGTTGGAAGGAGAAGGACTAAAGACCTAAACCATGTGGGTAGTTGCTGTCAGCCTGCAGATGAGGCTTGCCAGGGCCTGAGCTTGGGCAGCAGTGCAGGGAGGGAGCAGGACTGATGGATGACTCATGCTACTTCAGTGGAAAGGTTAGGACTTGGTGAGTGCGGGAAGTGGGCTGTGGAAAGCAGCAGGAGCTAGCTCACTGAGTAGTACAGCAGGGAGGGTGGGTAGGGAGCATGGAATCCTGTATTGGGATTTAATGGGCCAGTGTGCAGCTGAGTGGGCTGGCTCAGGAGTCTGTTGCAAATTTACCACATGATCAGAGTGTGAATTTTGGGCATGGCTAGAGTTGAAGTGTGATGTGGTAGATCTTGTTGAAATTATCCAGAGAACTGGAGCAGAGGCAGAAGAGAGCAGGCCATGCACAGAACTGCACAGACAATTCCTATTTAAAATGGAAGCAGACTGGGGCGGAGGGGGGAGCTGGAGAAATGGCTCAGCAGTTAAGAGCACTGACTGTTCTTGCAGAAGACCCGGGTTCAGTTCCCAGCACCCACACAGCAAGTAACAACCATCTGTAACTCCAGTTCCAGGGAATCCAACACCCTCTTCAGCCCTCTGCTGGCACTGGAAGACACTAGTGCACTTCCACACATGTAGGCATGGTGCTCATACACCATGAAAATAAATTTTAATTAAAAAATTCTTAAAAAAAATAAAAGCAGGGGCTGGAGAGATGGCTCGGCAGTTAAGAGCACTGACTACTCTTACAGAGGACCTGGATTCAGTTGCCAGCACCCACATGGCAGCTAGTAACTGTCTGTAACTACAGTTCCAGGGGATTGATGCCCTCTTCTGACCTCTGTGGGCATTGCACAACATGGGTGCACTCACACACATGCATGCAATACACTCAGAAAAACAAAAAGAAGCAGATGGAAAAGAGACCAGGATTGATAGGAAAAAGAAACATTCTGGGGGTTTGAGGGGAAGAAGAGGAGAGCAGGGAGAGCTGGTGTACAGTCACCAAAAGAGGAGAAGTCTCATCAAGAAGGTCAAGGAGGCTAGAGACCAAGAGGAAGCTACAAATAGCATTTAGGATGTGGTTTGTGACCCTCTAAGATATGCTGTCAGGATAGTGTTGAGAAAAAGCCAAAATGTGAGAAATGGGGGCAGTAGGTTTGCGACCAAGACATTCTTTGAGATGTTCAGTAGTGAAAGGAAGAGGGTGACTATAGACTGAGGTTATAAGAAAGAGGGTTGAAGAAAATGTTGGCAGGATGTGTGATATCAGAACCTTTTACAGAACAAAGAGTGTGAGGAGAAAAAGCTTGAAGATGAGAAACGGGGAGATGGGAGGAGATGGTGCTCAGAGCCACAGGGAAGGTAGAGCTTAGCCTTGGAAACAGAGTGATGCTGTGGAGTTGGAAGGGGAGAATAGAGTGGACAGTGATGTGGGGATTTGAGAGATGCTTGTTCAGAGGACTAAGGGCTGAGGTCAGGAAGTTGGGGAGAGGGTCTTAGAAGTAGGGTGAGACTCCTATGAAAGGGTTGAAACAACTTTCCTGGGGAATAAGACTAAGGGGCTATGGAGAGGCATTAACAAGCAGGACTGGGGTTCATTTGATTCAGATATCTGGACTGGTCGAGATGATGAGTTCAAGTGTGTTTATATATATGTATGTGTTAGATGTTTGTATGAGTGTGTGTGTGTATGTGTGTGTGTGTGTGTGTGTGTGTGTGTGTGTGTGGTGTATTATTTGTTTTTCCCATGAGTGTTAAGCAGTCTGGGCAATGGGGAAAAAAGAGAAAGGGAGTATATTGGTTTTTGTCACAACAGAATACCTGACAAGCTGAAGGAAGGAAGGTTGTATTCTGACTCACAGTTCAGGTGGGGAAGGAATGACAGGTTTAGAATTCCATGGTGCATCATGGCAGAAAGGCATTGCTGCCAGCAGTGCCTCTGTGGCTGCAGGAGCCTTCACAGTCAAGAGACAGACCAACAGAAACCAAACCTGAGCTACAGCCCATAAAACCTATCCCCTAGAAACCCACTTCTTCCAGTCAATTCCACTTCCTAAATGTTCTACAACCTTCCCCAGACAGCAGCACCAGCTGGGGACCAGTGTTCAAATACAAGAGCCTGTGGGGGACATTTCACATTTAAACCATCACAGGGGCATTACGTGGATCTGGAAACTACCTGTTGGTTCTTCATGGGAAATGGTACCTTTGACATACTGCAGCTGCCCCTGTTGACCCATTTAATCCTGTACCACCCTTCAGGAGAGGTCGTATCAGCATTCACATTTTCCAGGTGGAGAAACAGAGGATCAGAAAGGCTGAGTGACTTGAATACTGTCACACAGAGAGGAAAGGGGCGGAGGTGGGAGACACAGCAGTGTGTTTGTAAGAATGAGACATTTTTACCTATATCTCATGCCTGCAGTACAGACTTAGTCTTCTGGCTAATTAAACTTGAAAGGACAGAATTTCCTGTTGTGTCAGATGGACCAGTAAGAAAAAAAGAAAAAAAAGAATGAAAAAGGAACAAAATTGAGCTACCACCTGTCTGTTCCACTACTTAAAAAAGGTAATATGTGTGGGATCTTTTTCTTCCTTTTTCTTTTTTTGAGCTGTCTACTCAAACTGCTCAAGAATTGACAAATTCTAATGATAGTCTATTTCAGAGGGAGTGTTAAATTATTCAGAGGCAGGTGCAAATAGAATGTCTCCAGCAGCCTTGACTTCCTGCTTGAACTTGCAGATGTCAATTTGTTGAACTCTTTGAGGGTCTACAGATGAGTCTTTGACCAGGGAGGAGGCAGGTGGCTGGGCTACCATCCAGAGCTCAGGAAGTGGGTGCTGGGTAAATGCTGTCTGCAGGCTGCAACTCCACTGCCACCTCTCCCAGTCCCAAGGCTGCAGGGTCACCTACTTAGCACCATGGCAACAAAGCCCCTGATTTAGAGCTTCTTCTAGTTGCTCTTGTCCTCTCTGCATGGGTGTCAGAGAGCCTCTTAGGTATCTGGACCACAGGAAGCTCCAGTGCATAGTGGTGAGCACATTCTCAGGGCTCTCCAAAGCCCATGTGTGTGTGAGGACTTTTTGCAGGCTGGTTAGAAAAGTGAGGCATGGTGAGGCATCTTAGAACGGGAGGCCTCCTATAACCCTTTCTTTTCATTGCTTGTCCTCTGCCTTTCCAAAAACCTCTGTTCTTATGAGGACGTGGCTGAGATTCTGGGTATGTTCAGGATTGTTCTCACTCTAGTTCTTCTCTGTGAAAATGCCTTGAGAGATAGAGCAGCAGGTAGCTGAAATGCAGGATGGTTAATTTATGACCCAAACCAGGACACCTAAGAGAGCAAAACGGGAGTACTCATTAGTCATGGTTCCAAGACAGGAGGCACTGTCCAGAGTAATGCTATACTAGAAACAGCATGGCTTCAGAATGGATGGTTTTGCTTATTGATTCAAGACTGTTTTCTCATGTGTTAATATGAAACTCCCTTTTCATGAGCACATTGGAGTAGAGTGTATAATGTGCCAGGCACAATTCCTAGGGCATATATTGTGATCATCCATTGCACAGGATCTAGAATCACCTAGGAGACAATCTTTGGGCATGACTGAAATGAGAAGACCAACCCTAAATGTAGGTTGCAGCATTCTAAGGACTGGGGTCCCAGACTGAATAAAAAGAAAAAAAAAGCTGAACACCAAGTTCATCTTTCTCTGCCTCCTGACCATAGATCCAATGTGATTAGTTAACTGTCTTCTCTCCCTGCAACCCTGAGTTCTCTCTCATGATGGACTGTATCCCCTTGAACTGCAAGCTGGAATAAACCTTTCCTTCCACATGTCACTATTGTCAGATATTTTGTCATAGCCACAGGAAAATATCCATATATATGTATATATCTACATCTCCCCTTTCAACAGCAATAACAAAACTGCTCTGCACTAAACTCTGTTCATTCGTTTCCAGCAGATGGGACTGAACCCCATCTGTGTTTGCTGCCTGCCCCTCTTCCTAGTGTTCCTTCTACTCCTGAGGTGGAGAGTTACTTTCTTTGTCAACTGTTTTCTCTTCTTCTCAGATATTTCCGAGCTCTATATAGCAGTTTCTTGGTTGCCTTTCAGTTTTTTATGACCTCTCAAGAAATCTTTTTAGAACCCCCTCCTAATTGTCAAACTTCCCATTCATGAAATTTTAATATCAGACGGCACAGAGCACATGCTTGTAATTTGTTACTAGGAAGCTGAGGTGGGAGGATCATTTGAGCCTAGAAGTTTACAGCCAGTTCATGCAATATAGTGAGATCATGTATGAAAATCACAAAATCAACACTACAGATATGTTATATATATTTATGTGTTATAGCTTTTGAGGAGCCACAAATCATTGTGATATTTAAGAGTTTTTGAACCTCTCCCCTCGAAGAGCCAACTGTCCCTCTGAGGGCTGGTTTTTGCTTCCTCGAGGGTGATATCCCTTTTTGAGACTGAGGTGTTCAGCACTATCATCTTTTACTGTTTCTACTCAGTTTCAGATCGTCCCATGTAGAGGCTGTTGTGTTTCTCAGTACTCTGTCTATATGGTGGACAAACCACGGAAAAACTACAAGAGCTACCTGTTGCTGAGCAAATATTTCAGGTGTACACTCTCTAATCCTTGTAGCAACCCTGCAAGAAAACCTTTCCTAGTTAAGGAAGTCTAGGTTCAGAGAAGGTAAGTCATGACTATGCAATTGAAAAAAAGTTTTTGAACCTCTCCCCTCAGTGCTACAAAAATAAAACCCTGACTGCTTTTTCCTCCATAAGGCCAAGGAAGAGTCAATGGTGGAAGGAAGCAGTGTTTGCTGAGCCCCAGCCATAGGCCTGGTATTCGCTTAAGTGCCTTATTTCCTTAGCTCACTTAAATTGTGCCCTTGCTCTGTGAAGGGTAGGGATATGCCAGTTTTGGAGATTAAAGAGAAGTTTGCAGGAATCTTCTGTCAAAGTTGATAAGGCCAGCAGTTCATGAGGGCTGGCTTATAAATCTGGGTCTCCCTCTTCCCAAATCCTTCCTTCTGTTCCCTTTAAGCATGTCTTCCAGGAGATGGACATCCTAGTCTCACTGAGAGTGATAACCCCCACACTCCCAGTTTTCCCCCCAAACGTACAAGCGTCCCTTTCTATATACAATATCTAGTTGTTAAAAGTTTTTTGATTAGTGTGTACTAAGTATACATACTAATGGGATTCACATGCTACGTTATTGCAGGCATACAATGTGCTCTGATCAAATGCTGCCCTCTTTATCCACCCTCCCCATGCTCATTGTTTTTCAACACAGATATGAAGATAAATATAAATCACAATGGCACCTTCACCTGTCTTCACAGGCTCCTGGGCATCTGGGAGTCTCAGGTTAGATGCCACTTAGTCTCTGAAATGCCGAAGAGTGATCTGCATTCCTTGGAGGTATTTAGTAGACTGCCTTTCAGTATAAACTGATGCAGAGCTGCTTCAGTATAAACCTTAGATACAAGTAGGAACAGATAGGCCTGGCCCAGCAGGGTGGCCCAGTACAGGGTTAATGAGCTTGACAGCCAGAACAGAAGGAGTTGGTGTGTGGGTGGCTCACTCTCCAGGGGCCTTTAGTATATTCTTGGGAAGAGAACCTTTATCCATATGTGCTGATCTCAGTTGGCAGAGCATCCTTGGGGGTGGCGGTGGGGGCTAGTCGTCTAGGATGCTTTGGTTTAGGCTGAAGACTTGCAGTGCAATAGGCATCTTGGGAGCAGCTGTCACAAGCCCCTTCTATCTTTCATTTAATCATTGGCTTGATTTGCTGAGCCCTTGAGAGCAAAAATTCCTTCGATTCTATGAAGGAAGGAAGGAAGGAAGCTATGGGCTCTGGTAGGCAAACTGTCTTTTTAGTTGTCAGAATGCCTGTCTCTTAGGAGAATGAGAGCTGTGTTGATAGCCAGGTTGGCTGGCTCCCCTGCCATGCCTAGAGACATCCGAGGCTGATACATGGAATCTAGAGTGGGAAATGTGAAGAGAGGGCAGTGGCTTTGGCAAGAGATATGTGAGGTTCTGAGTGGGCTACCCATTGTGCTTTCCTGCTAACAGGCTACTAACCCTTACTAGGGTTTTGGCAGATTAAGGAAGAGCTATCTGTTCCTGGATGGAAATTGGAGCCTCCACAGAGGACAGTCAGCAGGCAAAGCAATGTACCTGTGTGTGACTGCCTTAGTTTCTTTTCCTGTTGTTGTGACAAAATACTCTGACAAAATCAACTTAAGGGAGAAAGGGAGTACAGTTCATCATGGTGGGGAGGTCAAGACAGTAGGATCCCGAAGCACCTGGTAACGCTGCGTTCACAATCAGGAACAGAGAGCAGTAAGTGCACACCTCTGTTCAGCTCTTTTTCTTCATTATACTGTCTAATATCCCAGCCAGAGAATGGCACTATCACAGTGGTTAGGGCTTTCCTCCTCAGTTAGTGTAATCAAGATCATCCTTATAGATGCCCATGTGATTCTAGATTCTGTCAAATTGACAGTTAACACTAACCATCACAGTGACTTTGCAGGGGAGAATATGGGTGACCCAACTGTAAACCAGTAGCTGGAATGCTTTAGGAAGCCATTTTCCTAAGCTAAGAGATCAGAGGGTTGGCTTTTTAAAAAAAATATTTTTATTATATGTTTATGAGTGTATTGCCTGCATGTATGTGAGTACACCCATGTCGTGCAATGCCATGGAGGTCAGAAGAGAGCTTCAGATTCCAGAACTGGAGTTAAGGATGGTTCAGTTGCCATGTGGGTGCTGGGAATCGAACCTGGGTTCTCTCCAAGAGCAATCAGTGCTCTTAACTGCTGAGCCATGTCTCCAGCCCCGGAGGGGTGGCTTTTAAAAATTCCAAATCCCATTGAATTTGTTTCCTGGTTCTGTGAACTCTCTTTTTATTTGTTTGTTTTTGTTTTTATTTTTACTTAAAATTAATTAATTATAATTTGTGTGTGTGTGTGTGTGTGTGTGTGTGTGTGTGTGTGTGTGTATGTACAGGTATGCACATGCCATGGTATCATGAGGTCAGAGAACAACTTTTGGGAGTCTCTTCTCTCCTTCCACCCTGTGGGTCCCAGGGATTAAAATCAGGTTCTCAGGTTGGTGGCAAGTCCCTTTACCCACTGAGCTATCTCATGACTCCTTTATTTCGTTTTTCAAGAACAAGGTCTCTTGTAGCTCTGGATTACCTCAAATTTGCTACATAGCCCAAGATGATCTTGGACTCCTGATCCTCTTGCCTCCACCTCCCAAGTGCTGGGATTAAAGGTGCACAGTACTATGCCTGACTTTAACAACTTTTAAGATGGTTTTATCAAAAATTTGAATATATGCATGGGAAAGCCCTCCAGACTCTGACAACTGATATTCCAGTTACTAATGAGCACTGAAGCCATCTGCATATCAGGACCCAGCCAGTTCCAATCTTCTGAAAACTGTGTGATGCTGAATGTGAGGCTGAAGATGACATGGGTGGCAGTCAAGCATTTAAAGTTATCTTAAATTTAAAATTAGGCTTACAGTAGACAAAGCTGTCAGTAAATAACTATTGAGTTATGTGTCAAGCAAGAGATAGTAGACAAATGACATGGGCATTTATTTTTAGATGGAGAAATTGCATATCTAAGATTTTATTTCAAAAGTGCAGTGACAATATGAACACACACACACACACACACACACGTGCACAGAGGCAGGATATTGATTATTTCCTGCAACATTACTCAAATGGAAAACATCAACTGTGTTTAAACTCATAGGTACATAATGGTACTCAGAACAAAGCAACTCATGGGTCACTTTTGGAAGATGCTAGAAGCCTGCTTATTATTTTGACAGTCAGTAAACAAAGAGCAAACATCATGTGTTTACTTTGCCTTTCCTATACAGTATACCTTAGGACAACCAAATGGTAGATGAAGGGAAGTTTCTCTTCATAGAAATATTTCAGTTAATACGTGAAGGAGTGATAGAATTAAAATTTTGTAACCTGAATGATATGGTCTAGACAATGATCACCAGCATCTGTTTCACAAGAAGAAAGACAATAAGAGTCTTTTTTCCCCTCCTTTGTGTGTGTGTGAATGGTGTGCGTGTATGCGTGTGTGTGTGTATGTGTGTATTCCTGTGTGCACCTGTGCATACACATGGAAAGCAAAAGTTGACATCATTTATTTTTCTCTGTCAACTCTCTACCTTGTTTTTTCAGATAGGGTCTCTCACTGAGCCTAGAGCTCACTGATTGCATAGGCTGGCGGGCCAGCAAGCCCCAGGGATCTTCTTGGCCCTTCTAGTGCTGGGGTTCCACAGCTTTTATGGGTGTTCTGGAGATTAAAATTCAGGCCCTTATGGTTGTGTGGCAAGCACTTTACTAACTGAGCCATTTTCCTAACCTCAATTTATCTCTTGAGAGGAGTGGAACAATACTACTTATGAAATAGTCTTGACTAAAACAAAACAAAACAACAATAAGGATAATTATATATACCAAACCCTAGCTTGAATCTGCATAAAAGCATGTCTACTAGAACGTCTGTGATGACAGAAACATTTTGTGTGTGCACAGAACATACAGGTAACCCAACATAGGAGTCATTAACCTCATCTGTGTGTTGAGCAGTTGAAATAAGACTTGAGTGTCTGATGAACTGAGCTTTAAATTTTATTAATCTGAAGTAATTCAGACTGAAATAGCTGCATGTGCTATGAGCTACTGCACTGGAGAGCACAGCTGTAGATCTGCCAGCTCATGGGAGACAGGGCACAGAAAGCATGCTGAATGACACCTTGAAAATGGCAAAATGTGCTCTAAGGAAACTGGGACAAAGCACCTGGTTTCATCATAAGACACAATGAGTACAGTGAGGTAATCTGGAGAGCATCTAAGTTATGAAAGATGAGATATAGCCACTAATTATAAGGCTAGGAACTTATTTGGAATCTAATCTGAACAAATAAACAAAATTAATATGAAACAATTGGGCAAACCTGAACTCTGTATATTCTATGATATTACAAAATTATTGCTAATTTCTTAGGTCTGATAATGGCAAGTGGACTGTGTTTTAAAAAGAGTCCTATTGTTAGTAGCAAAAACGAGTCTTTCTACAAGGAACAATATATTTCAAAATGAAATGGAGATCTTTTTTAAAGGTTAAAAAACTCATTCAATTTTATGTCTTACAGGGCTTATACTGAGTT
>NW_008355272.1:2275823-2296059 GCF_000622305.1 Nannospalax galili
TAAAAAATAATGATAAAAAGAGTCCTATTCTTTAAAATTTTTTTCCTTTTAAAAATATTTTTATTGATTCAAGAATTTCATAAAATGTGTTTTGACCACATTTAGACTCCCTTCCCATCACCACTCCCCCTTACTAACCCCTCAACTTCATGTTTTCTATTATTATTTGTTTTTTTTAAAGGCTTATTGAGTCTAATCTGTGTTCCCATATGCTCTTGGGTGTGGGTCTGTCCCTTGTCTAAGACTCCTGTTCCTGAGAACTTGCTTGGAGGTTCTAGAATGGGATATTTAGATCTGCTTCAAAATCATTCAGTAGTTATGCGAGTTTGGAGAATTGGGCCAGAATGCAAATGATGCAAGATTAGAATGAGTTAATAATTGTCAGGTTGTTTGGATACATGGGAGCTGTGGTGGTTTGAATGAAAATGTCCCTATAGGCTCCAAGTATTTGGACATTTGATTCCTAGTTGGTGGCACTGTTTTGGGAGGTTTTAGGAGGTGTGGACTTGTTGGAGAAAGCTTGTCACTGGGGGCAGACTTTGAGATTTCTTAAGCCTTGTCAGATTTCTAGTTGGTTTCTGTTTCCTGTGCCTGCTTGAGGATATGATTGCTCAGCTTTCTGCACTAGCCACCTCTGCCACTATGCCTTCCCTGTCATTATGAACTCTAATCCCTCTGGAATTATAAGACAATAAACTCTTCCTTCTACAAATTGCTTTGGTCATGGTGTTTTATCACAGCAATAGAAAAGTAACTAATACAGGCGTCATTATATTACTCTTAATGTATTTGATAGCTTCCACAGTTAATGTGAACAATAAAAAGAAGCAAGGGAAACTTCCAGGGAACCCCTTTCTGATCTCTAATAGTGACAGCCACCATAGCCACAGGAACAGAATCATCACCCTGGATGATTCCTAAGACTAGATCTGGGCAATGGGTAGGAAGAGGGTACAGTGGTAATCAAAGAAGAAAAATAGGACTTTCTAAGGGCAAACACACTATTCTCAACACTGTGATAAAGAGGGAAAGCCATGGCCAGGCCTTAGCTGGGAAATAGGAACCAGGACTTCTTCAGTCCATTAGGTCCAGTCCCAGCTGAAGTAATCCCAGAGTTCCTGTGGTTCTGGCCCTCAAGGAAAGCAAAAGCAGACTTTCCCTGCAAGAAAGCATCCTCCATTTACAAATGAGGGGTTCCTATAGGTCAAAGTTATGCAACTATGAGCAAATATTTGGGTGACTACAACAATACAAACCATAAAATGGAGGTGCAAAAATAATCCAGTTGTAAATTGATTATAGAAGATATCGACCATGACTGGCTTAGGGGCACCAAGCCTCCTGGGCTTCCTGACAAAACAGGGCTAGGCATATATGGCCTTCTGATTCTGCCTCCTGCTCCTATTTGGTAGGCATGAAAGTCTGCATTGTTCCCCAGGTCACTCTGAAGTTGATCTTAATGATCTGAGTCAGTGATTCTCAAAGTGTGTGTCTAAGACCAGAACCTCAGAATCACCTGGAATAAAGTTTGTTAGAAATTTAAAATTTCAGGTCATACCCCTGACCAAATAAGTCAGACACTCAGGCTGGGCCCTGTAATCTGAGTCTTAAATTTTTTTTGGATTTAAAAAATTAATGTGTATGAGTGTTTTGCCTTCATGTATGTAAGTGCACCTGTGTCATGTGATGGCCGTGAAGACCAGAAGAGGGTATCGAATCCTCTGGAACTGGAGTTACAGATAGTTGTTAGCCACCATGTGGGCACTGGGAACAAAACTCAGATCTTCTTTAAGAGCAGCCAGTGTTCTTAACTACTGAGCCATCTCTCCAGTCTCCCCATAAGCTGTTTTGATACAAGTGATCCAGGTGATTCTGAAGCAACAAATATGAGAATCGCTGGTATAGGGAAACAGGGCAAGAACTGGTTTCTAGCCATCAGGCCAGCAGGGAGGCATGAAGCATTTCCAAGCCATGTCCATCTAGCTATCAATGGACATCTCTTGAGCATTGCCATGCTGGCAGCTTTCTTTTTAAAATTTTATTTATTCATTTTATTTTATGTGTATGAGTGTTTTGCCTGCATGTAAATGCATCTATGCATGTAGTACCCATGGAAATCAGAACAGGGGGTAGGATTCCCCTCACACTGGAGTTATAGATGGTTATTAGTTGCCATGCAGGTGTTTGGAACCAAACCAGAGCCCTCTACAAGAGCAGCCAGTGCTCTTAACCACTGAATTGTCTTTCCAGCCCCAGTGATAGTTTTTTTAAGAGTAATAGTGCATGGAGAAAAGTTACATGTTCACAAAAATAAATGTTTTGATGGTATCAGGTAATTCTATGTTATAGGGGCAATAAATCATCATAAATTAACCATTATGAAAGATATTAAAATGATACAAAATGGGGCTTGGACAGATGGCACAATTATTAAAGGCTCAGGCTCACAATAAAAAGACAACATAATCAGAATACCCTTTGCATTTTGTATAAACATGTTTAATTCCAAAGGTCTTGTAATTCTTGAGAAATAGGATAGACATTTCATCCCTCAAAGGAGGCTTTAATTGGGCATATGTCTGTCCTGTGTGTTTGTTTGTGTAGGTTATGGGGTTAAGTTCTCACACACTTTTAGCTGGAATTAGTTCTTAGCAGGCACTAGTTCATGCATTAGGTGTCTGTCACTTGCCTGGGATCTGAGGAACAGCTCATTATTGTCTGTTCTCTTTGACCTCCAACAACATGAAGAACAGAGATGATGTGCAGTTTCTTTTTCCATATTGGGCTTCCTGGACCAGCAAGAACTGGCTTTGGGGCCTATACCAGATATGTTTGTGGATCAAAACATCTCCTGCCAAAGACTTGTACTCGCACTGGCAAGTTTCTGGTATGCCTCAATGGCTGCTTATCACTTTGTATTAAGCATAATAGGCTAGGTCTCTCATTAATTGTAGCCTTGCTGAGAGTTGACATCTGGAGTGAAAGAACTCTGTGCTTTCTTATGGCCACAGGCACTGCACAGAAGCTCGTACTGCCTCAGATGAACATAAGCTAACTCTGAGCTTCTCCGTTCTTCCCCCATCTTCTCTTAAAATAGAACTGCTATTGTGATGGAGGCTGGAAGTGCGACAGGCTCCAAGGTGGCAGAGTTTGCAGTGAAGAGTAGCAGAGAATCATATTTTCTCTATCTCCACATCTGCAACTGGCTGCAATCTTTGTAGACTTTGGGGCTAGGGATATGACTCAGTTGGTAAAGTGCCTGCTGTGCAAGCAGAAAGACCTGAGTTGTGATTCCAGCACCCAGGTATACAAAGCTGGAGTAGCAGTGTGTGCCTAGCTCCAGCATTGGAGTTTGAGGTAAAGGCAGGCCAATCTCTGAAGCTCAGTGGTCATCCAGCCTAGCCAAATTCATGAGCTTTAGGTTTTCGAGACTCAAACTCAAAAAATAAAGGTGGGGAGTGATGGAGAAAAGACATTCAATATTGACTTCTGGTCTCCACACACGTACACAAACATACACCTGCACTTTCATGTTTATGTGCACACATCGACACTAACAAGTTTGTACACTAGACATATATTCATACCACACTACACACAGAGGCTTTTTTGTATGGCATTCCTGAATAATTTGCTTCTGTGGGTTTGCACTGGGAGGTAAGAAACCACAGTCTGGAAGTTCTAGTGTGTAGCCTACGTGGAGCTGCTGTGGTCAAACTTGAGCTGCTTTAGCCAGGCCTTTTGTTGTCTTTATTCAAGGTCTTTTGCAGAGCAAGTGCATGCTTTTCTTTGGGAAGAGTTGAAATTTTCAGGAGCAGCTTGCAGTGTAGCATGCTGTTCCAACCTAGTCCTGATCCAGGTGACAGGAGAATATGTCAAGGTGGCCTGGTGAAGGCAGGCCCTGCTTTGAGGGTAGCTCCACTACTTCATTGTGGAGACAGTGGCAAAATTTCCAAATCTTGTGAGCCTCGTTTTGCTTATCAGAACAATAGTAAGAATACTAACTGCATCTGTGGTCTTGAAAAGATTAAATGAGAGAAGGTAAGTTGCTTGGTAGAGTACATGCTCAACAAATACTTCATGTACAGTATTATTCCATTCTTCACAAAGGTTCAACTTGCCAAATGGAATTTTCTGGACTGAGGTCACATTTTCATAATGTTTTTTGATGCTAAGGGAATGTGATGGCTAATATTGTCAACTTGACAGGCTATAGCCTCTGGGCATGTTTCTGTGGGACTTTTAGATTGAGTTAACTAAAAGGGGAAGACCCTCCTTAAATGTGGGTGGACCCATCCCACCCTAGACTGAATAAAGAGGAGAAAGTGAGCTGAGCACCAGAACTCATCTTTCTGCTTCTGGACTGCAGATGCAAATGACCAGCTGCCTCCTGCTCCTGCCACCATGCCTTCCCTGCCATGATGGACTGTATTCTCAAATCATGAGCCAAGATGAATCTTTCCTTCCTGAAATTGCTTTTGTCAGGCATTTTGTCACAGCAATGAGAAAAATATCTACTATAGGGATTTATAGAAAGTTGCATTTGGAAGATGAACGTGTTATCTGCTAATGTATATGTACATGGGGTCCCACAATGCCCACACAAGGGTATTTCAGTGTGAGCAGAGGCATGCCATCCAGAGCAGTGAGGAAGTGTTGATGGCTTTTGTAGGAACATAGTACAAGGTAGATGTAGCAGAACCTTGCAGAGCTGTATGGTTATGCTCGGATCATGTGTCACTAGACACAGTGTGGAAGACATGAGATGTCTTGCTTTTCACAGGCTCTTTTAAAGTTCACCTTTACCTTTGCTCTTACTCCTGCTGATTCTCTGCTGCTACGATCCCTGCTGTACAAACTTTCTTCATGTTGCATGCCCGTAGCCTGGCTGTCCTGTCTGTCCTGCCTTCCTTCTCTTTTATGCTTAGTGCATCCAGTTCATTTTCAACATAGGTTCTCTACTCTTTGCTATGATTTTGTTCTTGCTAACTCATGTTTTCAAGTATTCATTGCCCCACATGGCATTCTGAGCTCTTTTCCAGGAAAAACAGTGTAACTTTTGAAATAAATTATATTGCTTGTTCTTACAATGGTATTTATTTCCTATCTCCCTCCAAACCTAATATTTAAGGAATGAGATGCTGAACGAATTTAGGGATGGTAATGTGGATGGTAGTGTTAGTAACAGGGAGGCAAACTGGATCTCAGATATTTAGAGATGATAAAATCCCATGCCAAATTTATCATAGGGGAAAATCAAAAGCAAAGTGAAGGTTGGCAATCAGCATTTATTGCATGCCAGTGTGTCTGGCTACTGGAACATCCATAACAAACTGGGTTTAAAGATTGTGTGTGTGCGTGTAGGTCAGAAGACAACATGTGGGAGTCAGGCTTATGGCAAGTATACCTTTGAACCATCTTGCTGGCCTCTAGATTGGTTTTAACCCCAAATTTTCATGAAACCAAAGTCCAGAAGAGTTAGTAATAAACCAAGTTGGATCCTGGAAATGGATGATCCAGGATCCAACTTAAGTGTGAATTAGAAAACCCAAGTTCTTTGTCATTTAATGCTTCCATTGTAGAGGGTAATAAGGTCCATTTTAAAATTGAATTTAGTCCAACCCTTATTTGAATTTGTGTTTAAATTTATTTATTTATTTCTTTATCTATTTGTTTACTTATTTTTGAGTCAGGGTACTGTTATATAGCCCTGGCTGGCCTTGGCTCCTGGCAATCCTCCTGTATCATCTTTCTGAGTGCTTGGATTATAAGCATGTACCATTATACTTGCTACAAAATCATTTTATGTAAGAATAAAGTTTAGGATATCTTAGAGGCTTCAGTAGAGAACTTGGTGTGAATCTTTTTGCATATGCCCCCCTTACTAACAATTAGAGCAGGGTCAGTGACTGGGAAGTTAGGGAGGCTGAGGTCCTTACAGTTGGTGCCACCCAGGGATAGACTTGGATCAAGGGTGGAATTCTCAGCTGGCATCATATTTGTTTTAAGAAATAGAAAGGTAAGGGTATTGGAGAGATGGCTCAGCGGTTAAGAGCACAGGCTGCTCTTGCAGAGGATCCAGATTTGATTCCCAGCACCCACATAGTGGTTAACAACCACCCGTAACTCCAGTTCCAGGGGAATCCAGCACCCTCTTCTGACCTCTGAGGGCATTGCATGACATGGGTGCATTTGCACACATGCAGGCAATACACTCATACACATAAAATAAAAATAAATAAAATATTAAGAAAGAAAGGTAAACACAGGATTGCTACACTTCAGGGACTGTTGCACACACCAGTATACTTTTCCTTGGCATGCTTGAGGCAGAAAGAAATTTTCACATGGACTCTAGTGGTGAATATATACTGTCTGGATTTTGGAGAAGACTCTGCTCCTTATTACTTTGGTTTGTGAGTAGATCTGTTCATGGATTTTATTTTGAGACAGGGTCTTGTGTATCCCAGGTTGTCCTCGAACTGCCTATGTATCTAAAGACGACCTTGAACTTCTGATCCTCCTGTCACCACTTTCCAAGTGCTGAGATTACAGGCATGTGTAATCAGGCCATCATGGCCTGCATGTTCATGGGTTTTGAGGCATTAGCTCATTCTTCTTTAAATAGATGGATTCTAGTAATAAATAATGAAAAAATATTGAATGCTAGAAAGTAATATGCAATCTTTCCTTCCTCCTTGATATAAGCGCTCTTAATAATTGATGCACACATCTTTTCTAGTCTAAGGGCTTTTCCTTAAAGAGAGATATACCACAAAGCCAAAAGAGGATTTCTGTATCTGCGGACAGCTCTGACGTGTCTACCCCTCAAACTTCTGGTCTCTGAGCAGAGAGGCAGCTCTTAGATAAGGACATAATTTTTTCATCTCAGTCTGGGGAGCTGAGCCTTCTTTGGCTGCTGGCCTGCTTTTCTTCTTTTCTTTTTAAACTAGGAAGGCTCTATAATTAACTCTAGTCTGTTTCTAATGGTATAATTAATGTGTGCCTATAGGAGTTTGCTGTTTCTCCTTAAGGTATGATGAATAGAAGCCACTTAGAACTCTAGCAGATGCAGCAATTGGCTCTGGGAAGCATTCACACTGAATAGCAAGATATAACTTATTCTGCTTGGTAAACTCCAGCAGGGACTAAAGTACAGAGTCATTCCCAGATTCCCGCTGGGCTCTTTGTGGGCTTAGAGGATAGTGAGCAAAGGTGAAGTCACCCATGCACTGATAGCAATCAGATGTGGGTCTGAATCCAAATGCCAAACTATTCCGACTGTGGGATCACTGGTAAATCATTTGACCTGAGAGTCTTCGTTGCTCATCCATAAATGTGGTGCGGAGTGGCTTCTCTGCTCTGAATCATCTCCTCTGATGTTTCAGAAACTTCTGAGCTATGTAACAGAATTCATGAGTCCATTGTTGGCTGTGAACCATTGCCCCAAGAAATGGTGAGCTCCTTTTTCTATAGCCATCTCCATTGCCTAAGAACTTCTATTTATTTCAAGAATGAAAAGTGAATTGGTCTTACTTGATTAATAATTGCCACAGCAGTGTAGATGCTAGTGTTGGGGTATAGACAACATTTTAGGCTTAAAACTCTTAATGTGGTCTTAAAGGAGATTGGACATACCACCTACATAGATTTCCTCAACCCCTCAGCAGAGTGTTGGACTTGGTAGTCCATGAAAGCTACTACTGAGAACTGACTGAGCTGACTCTTCCTGCATGGTTGTCTGGTACCCTGCAGTTCCTTCAGATGGTGAGGTGGATATGAATCACCTTAGAGATGCTGCTGGCTCCAAGCCTTGCTTCTGCTCTTCTTCCCTCTTCCTCAGCCCAGGGGAATCTCTATACTCTGAGTTGGATTATACCTCCCCTTCCATTTGTTAAGACACTTAGCTCATGTCTACAATTATTTCTAGAAGGCCCTGGGTTTCTAGAATACACAAGTAAACCACTGTAAGGTGATGCTCTTTTCCCTTGGACAGAACTTGGAACTCGTCTGAATGGTGAAAGGGAGAGTTAAAATGTTGTATATACAGTGATTAGCAGGAAATAATTAGATATTGGAGACTGGGCTTAGCAGGAATGGCTGGTACTTCTGGACTCAAGGAGCTGTTGAATCTCTATGTTTATAAGATGATAAGAAAACTCCAGGTGTTGTTATAGCATTTAATATGAAAGGAAGGCTGGAAAACAGAGATTTTTAAACTTTCCCTCATTAACAAGGATTTAAACAGAATTTTAGAGACCCCTCCCCTTCAATGCATTTATTTCGATGTATCATTGTCTGGAGTTGTACTCTATAGAAATCTGGAAAAGCAAGCTTTGGGATTCCAACCAAATGGAAGGCAGCAGGGGAGAGGCATTTGGGAATGTATGTGGTCAGGCTGCCTGAATATGGGTTCCTCAGAAGCAGATCTTGAAACAGAGATTCAAGTAGTTTGTTTGGGTGGTGGCGAAACCTTGGCAGAGTGCTAGGGGAGTGAGACAGCGGAAGGAGCTACAGATGTCAGTGTGGATTCTATGGGGGGACAGAACCAACAGGAAATATATGCATCCTATTGCTCTCTGTATCTATAGATATACCATATGCACACATGTATATTTGTATACACTATATACATCTATGTACCTATGTGATATTGTATGTAC
This sequence comes from Nannospalax galili, assembly GCF_000622305.1. Taxonomy (NCBI): domain Eukaryota; kingdom Metazoa; phylum Chordata; class Mammalia; order Rodentia; family Spalacidae; genus Nannospalax; species Nannospalax galili. Next base: position 2,284,487 of record NW_008355272.1, read on the forward strand.
TTATCTATTTATTTATTATAATGAATTTGTTCAGGAGTAGAAGGAATAAGGAATTTTGAAGGCTAAGAAATCTAAGATCTGCATTTCATAACCTGGAGACCAAGGAGAACTGATACAAGTCCTACTCTAAGTCTAAACCAGGAGAAGACTTGTACCTTGTTCGAAAATAGTGAGTGAGTGAGTGAGAGAGAGCGAGGGGGGAGAAGGGGAGAGAGATTCTTTTTTGCTCTATTCAAGCTTGCATTGGATTGGCCTGGATGAAGTCACGGGGGGGGGGGGGGGGGAAAAAAAAGTCATATGTTCTACCCAATCCAGTGATCACAGTGTTAATCTCATCCAGCCCCTCTTCCCCAAAACATACCCAGAATGTCTGACTTAATAACATGTGTATCCACTACCTAATCACATTAAGAGGGATTGTCAAGTTGATTGTCACTGTGGGCAGCAGGAGCCTAATCCTGTTGGAGTGACTTTGGGAGGCAGTTTAAAACACAGTGGAGCTGTTCCACTCTCACACGTCACTGATGGAAGACTGCTGGGCAGATTCAGTTCCTGATATTCTGTCCTGCCCATGACTCAGCTGGCAGGCTTTGCCCAGAGAATTCCTTCAGGTAGGTGCTGGTGCTAGAGGTCCAGTAGGTGCTCTGGACAAGCTGGATGAGGAAACACAGGGCTCCTGTCAGTATCAGCCACACCATCAAAGTCCAGAGATAGAGTGGGGTAAAGCACTTGTGTGTTCAGTCTTCAATCACTGCTTTAAAAAACTTTAAAAAAATGGGCATGTATCCATGTGTGTATGTACATAGGAGTACAGGTGTCCAAGAGGGCTTTGAATTGCCTAGATCTGGAGTTACAGATAGATGTGATATGGGTGATGGGAACCTAACTTTGGTCCTTTCCAAGAGCAGCAAGTGCTCTTAAATATTGAGCCATCTTGCCAGCCTCATTTCTTTTAAATCTTAAAAAAAAATTAAAACGAGATTCTAATCCTCAGATGTGATATATTGACCTTAAAGACTTTATCTCAGCACAGAATTGTGCTCTTATGGCATTTGCTCTAGGGACGACCCACCAAGGTTGGAATAAAAGTCTGAAGAGAATTGTAAATGCCTGAAACTTGACTTTACAGCATGAGCTGAGGCTGTCAGTCTCTCCATCTATGGTCTGCTTGGAGCTTAAAGAGAGGGCAAGTCACATTGTCATATTCAAATTCAACTTTAGGCAAGGCAGTGCTACCTGTGGTTTTCATATGAGGAAACTGAGGCTCAGAGATGGATTTGCTCCATTCACAGAGCTGGGAAACGCCCATGGAGTGGGTTCCTGATGATAAAACCTTCCCATGTCACCTGCTGGTTCTTCCTCAGAAGACCACTTTCAAATGCATAGTATGAATTGAATGGCATAATTATGTGCTTCTTAAACTGACTCAAACCAGGTCAGAAGCAGAAAATTGTTTCTCTAATGGGGGAGTAAGTTGTTTTGGCCCTGTGATCGATCAATCGAACTATTGATCTATTTGTCTTAGCTGTTGGTATGGTCTGAGCTCATGATTCTGATTCAATCCACTCAGTTCACAATGAGCTGAATCATGCTCCTGATCTATTGATATTTTCTCCTGAAGGATGAAGCCAGATAGTTTCAAAAAATCTGAGTTAGAAAAACAAGACATGAACAAAACTTGGCTCCCTCTTATCCTTCTGTTATTAAAGTTGACATAGAAATGGATCCAGAATGCCCTTCCCCTTAGGCACTTGGAACTGCTCCTGAGCCACAGCCCTGCTTGGGGGAGGGATAGCTCTCTGTGTGTTTGCAGTGTGGACTCTTGAACAAGAAAGAGGACACCAATCTGCTCATATTTTTGGTCCTGGGAATCAAGTTCTGAGAGGCTGTGGCAAAGCTCACTGCACAGTCATGTCTGAGCCTTAGGTATGCAGAACGGCAGAGTCTGGAGCCAGCAGAAAGCAGATGTCTGCAGGGAAGTAGAGACAAGAGAACAGATGGCTCTGTGGGGAAGGAAGGCAGAGTCCTGCAGTCCTGTGGTCCCATCCCTCTACCCCTTGGCTAGACTTTCTGCTCCCTTTAAGAGAGTCCTGTGATTATACTGAAAGGCCCTGCCTCCATGTAACTAGGGAGAGGGTATGGTTCCTTTTCACCCACAGGAGCCTTATCAAGATGGCTTGATGAGAGCCTATGGCTTTGGCTGCAGAGGCTGCCTTACCTCAGACATGGAGCCCCGTGATGACACAGACAATAACCGTGGAGCACCTGAGGTGCTCCAAGGCCCCATGATTCCTCACAACACCGACCAGGGCCAAAACGCTTCACTAAACAGAACCACAAACATCCAGAGATGAACTGTAGCTCGGGAAAGTGGATTCCAATTACCAGGTGGTTCCTATAGAAGAGTTAAGTTACAGCTTGGTAAGGGCTCTCTGACATCCCTTGAGAATTGCAGTCGACTTGCTTGTTTGTTTTACCCCACCCTTCCCAAGCCAACAAAACAACAGATTTAGAGTAACGAAAGTTAAATATAAACAGCTTTGGTGCAGTCGGCATAAGATCACCAGGGACAGATCTGTGCCCCAATAAAGTCAGATTTATTGATCCATTTATATGGTGGAGACTTCATCCAGAACTGTGGGGGCATTTAAAAAAATACAAGTACAGGAAGGGGCAGAATTACTGTAAGATTTTAGGGACAGGTACACCTTAGGTAAAATGAAAAAAGTCTTGAAAGCAAAGCAGAGCTGAGTGTTAAGGGATCAATGTCCGGTATGGATTGCAAATTGAACCCAGTCTGATGTTTCCTTGGAAACGACCAAGTTAAGATATATGTAATCATTGTCTTCAGTGTAGAAACCCCTTATCTGAAGCTGTACCAGGGCTGGAAATTGAGGCTGCTTCCATTTGTCAAAGAGTATAGATCCTGCAGGCAAGAGTGAGCTGTTTCATGCTTATGGATGCAGTTTCCAACAGTGTGATTTCTTAGTCTCTGATTTTTGAGATCAAGGTTTTCTAGGATGCAGGGAAGCTGTCCTTACTCAAAGAACATCCAAGTATGCTGTGTATCCTTGGAAGAAGGCATGTTTCCTGTGGCTTTGCAGCTGGCTTTATCTGTCTCAGTGAATGGCAGGGCAGATATTTTTACCCCCTCTGAGCTAATTTTTAAACTTTGCAGACTCTTTGAAGGTGAATATGATGGCTAATGAGCCCATGCACTATGATCTTTCCAAAACTTGTGATAGATTTCCCCCTGCAACTTACAAAATCATGTAGCTATTCTAAGTGAGTAGTTTTTGGAGCAGGGCTGGGTAGGGGCTGTGGGTTTGCTGTTATCAATGCTGGGGTTTCCCAGTCTCAAGAGGTGGCATAACACAGGGCCCTGTGCCAACCTTTGGGTCTCCTGTACTCCACTTCCTTGATTCGCCTATGTGGGTAAACGTGCTATTTCTTTCTTCATCTTTAAGAAGTGGATTCATAGCCAGGTGTGGTAGTACACACCTTTAATCCCAGCACTTGGGAAGCAGAGGCAGGTGGATCTCTGTGGGTTTGAGGCCAGCCTGGTCTACATAGTGAGTTCCAGGCCAGCTTGCTACAGGGAGGCCCTGTCTCAAAAAATCAAAAAATCAAAAAAAAAAAAAAAAAAAAAAAAAAAAAAAAAAAAAAAAAGAAGTGGATTCACATCTTGCACTTAAATGCATTATGAAATGAGCCACTTAACCTTTAATCACTGCCATAAAAGCAAAACAATATGACTTGTATTAATTCAAAGTAATGATAGAAGATAAATAAGAGGATGGCCAGGTTCATTTTTACACAGTGGAGAAAATGTGAAGTCAAATATCAGAGAGGCAAATCTTCAGGCAGGCTAATGGGATACCAGAAGCCCAGAGGCCCTGGGCTGTGCAGAGCCAGTTGTTGGTTTCAGTGTCTATCTATTAAAACTCTTACTGTGGGCTGAATTGAGTCCTCTAAAAAGAGATGTCCAAATCATAACCTTCAGTGCATGTGAATGTGATTGTAGTTACATGCAAGGTCTTTCTTTGGAGATGTAATCAAGATGAGATGAAATTAGGATGTGCCAAATTCAGTGGCTGTTTTCCTTATAAGAAAAAGGGAAGTTTAATAAAGAAACACATGTAGTAGGCTATGTAAGGACAAGGCAGTGGTTGGAGCCACATAGCTGTAAACCAAGGAATGATGGCAACTACCAGGATCTGGATGAAGCAAGGCCAGATTCTGGAATCTTTTCTCTGTTCTTCAGAGGGAAGTGGCCTTGTTGACACATTGATTTTGACATCTACCCTTCAGAAATATAAGAAGGTAAATTTATGTTGTTTTTAACTCACCAGCCAGTTTATGTTGATTTAATCTATTATTGTAATCCTAGGAAATTAATAAACAATCTAAGAGCATGGGTCCTCAAGGCAGACTCAGATCGTCAGGTTGGAGGTAAGCAAATGGAGGAGGCTTGGCTCTTCTGTCATGGCCCGTCATCTGTCATTGATGAGTCACCTGTCCTAAATGTTCCCATATATCCTAAAGCATGCTTTACACACTATCCTGTGACTCAAACTCTTCCCACCAGTTTACCATCCTCTCCTTACCAGCTCTTGCCTTTCACTATCCCAGAGAAGTGGTTGAGACAGGAGGTAGGTGCCAGGAATCAAATGGAGGGGGATGGACATGGTTCTGGCTTGAGGCAGAACATATGGAGGAGGAGGAAGAGGCCAATGAGTTCCTTTCTTCAAGGTCAGGAATAGATACCTAGGTCCACAGCTCCCAGTGAGCACTCAGTACAGGCAGACTTGGCATTAACTCATACCTTTGACCCAGTTTAGCAGGCTTTTCTGATCAGTCATCAGCCTATGGCTTCAGAAAGACTTCGGCACATTAAGCTAATTTTAGTTATTGTTTATTGAAACTTGGTAGCAGGATCAGAACGCCTTGTGTGCTTTTTGTCTCCCTGGCCTCCTCTCAATCTAGGTGTGTTCCTAATCTGGGTATGCGCCTCGGGTCCTGTGCCTGAGTGTTCCATCTAAATGTGAAGATCCACACTGGAGACTGACTTGCCTTCCTCTGCCTGTTTCAGAGGAGAATGCTTCCCTCTCTTGATAGTCCTTTATGAAAGGAAGACAGAAACAGCAACACCAAGAGCAACAGTAACAACAATAGCAAGAACATCAAAACCTCTTATCTGAATTGCATTTTATCCAAAGAACAAGCTTAAAATAATCAGAACCACTTGACCAAACTGAAAGGATCAGAGCTCAGTGTTTGAGTATCATCTGATGGTGGTTGTCTTAGGCAGTTTAGTCAGGTAGTTTAGATAGCCATGTCAACTCAATGTATTTTCATGCATTTTAAAGTCCTTGAAACTCATGTGCCTTCCCTAGAGACTCATGTTCATCTTAACTCCCAATGCTGTCTTCTCTCTTTCCAAGAATCAACATTTGGGGACTGGAGAGATTGCTCAGTGGTTAAGAGCACTGGCTGCTCTTGCAGAGGATCCAGGATTCAGTTTCCAGCACCTACATGGCAGCTAACAGCTTTCTGTAACTCCAGTTCCAGGGGATCTGACACCCTCTTCTGACCTCCACAGGCATTGCACAACACTGGTGCACTTACATGCAGGGGGCAATACACTCATACATATAAAACTGAAAAAAAAAAGAACCAATATTTGGATGAGTTAATGTCGGCATCAAATTCAAACCTGGGTTTGGCTGGAGAGATGCAAGAAAGTCAAACAGGAAACAAGGAGTGAAAAAATATTTTATGTTCCTGCCATAAAGAACTCCAGGCCACTCTAGGCTGAGGCTGAACAGAAAAGTTTTAGAGGGATTCAGTGGCAAGGCCTGTGAGACTTGAGAGGGAACATTGGAGAGATTCCCCAGTGGGTATCTCTCTGCCTTGTTAGAAAAGACTGAATACCTTGGCTTCCTTCCCTAGAATGGAGTGAGGGGCCCAGTATGACCACAAGGGACTTTTTGGAGATGAATTCTCTTGTGTGAAGTCATTTAGTGAATATGTCCACCTGGGAAAGTTTGATGAGAGACTTGGGGACTTCCAGTGTCAGAGGAATGTGACTTCGCTGGCCACAGACATAGAGACCCCATTTTTTCCTTTCCCCAGGAATCCTTTCTAGTAGCCAGTGAGGGGCCTGCTGGGATTGGTCCCCAGAAGTTGCAGTGATGGTTAAGAACACTACTAAAGACAGCAGAAGCCCAAGCTCTGGAGCTGAAGGCAGGCAGAACATTTTAAGCATCCAAAGAGTTAAAGCTCAGGAAAATCAAACTTAAGCCTTGAGTGAAATGGAAGATTAGGAAGCAGGAGAGGAAGCCAGGGACATGAGAGAAGCTGCAGCAGAATGGAAGCAGATTAGTGAGGGGCAGAGGCTTGGAGAGACTGGTGCCAGTGGCTCTGGCTGACCACTCCTCACAGCCACTGACCTGGCTTACATATGCACGGTCAAGCACTCATCTCATCCTGAAAATCTCTAATCAAAGGTCATGTCAGACAAATGGAAATTCATGATCAAAAATCCCCAGAGGAAGCTGGAGAGATGACTCAGTAGTTAAGAGCAGGGGCTGCTCTTGCAGAGGAACCAGGTTTGGTTCCCAGCATCCAAAGATGGCTAACAACTGTCTGTAACTCCATTTCCAGGGGATCAGATGCCCTCTTCTGGCCTCTATGGTCTCTGAATAACACAGGTGCCCTTGCATATGTGTAGGCAAAACACTCATACACACATTAAAATAAAAATCCCCAGAGGAGCTCGCTATCACCTGCTTTAAAAACACTGCCCAAACAGCCTCCAGGCAGGAGCATCCCGACAGCCTTTGTTCTTAGGCTTAGACTCACCTGGTTTATGAGCCATCTAGAGAACTTCCTACTTCCTTTATGTAGGCTGCTAATTGCACTTTTTGCGTTTTCATAACACATTGGCACAGATGCTTTGTCTGAAAACATAAGGCTTCAATAACAAGGGGAGGAACAAGCCCAGTGCTTGCTGCCTAGGGTCAAGTGCTGCACTTTACCTCAGTGGAAGCTCAGCAGGTCAGGAGATGGTAAAGATCCTATCTATCTCACACACTATACGTCTCACACACTGTGAACCTCACACACTGTGCACCCCCCCGCACCGTGCCGCCTGCACACGGTGCATCCCCTACATCTTGCCGCCCGCACACCATGCATCCCCCACACCGTGCATCCCCCACACAGTCCACCCCGTCCACCGTGCACCCCGTCCACCGTGCATCCCCCACACCGAGCATCCCGCCCACCATGCATCCCGCCCACCATGTATCTCATACACCGTGCAACTTACACCAACTCACACACTGTGCAGTTCACACACTGTGCCCTGCTCACTACTTTCATTTCCCTCTGACCAGATGTTGTCAGATCTAATTTTGTTAGATCTTGCGCAAGAAATCATAGTGGCTGTGAGTTCATGAGTGCAATAGTTGTGCCGAGCTCAGAAGGCAGCATTCCACAACACTCTACCCCCACTCCCTTCTTTGGCTCTTATACTCTTTATGCCCCCTTATTCCTGGATATTCCCTGAGTCCTGAAGGAGGGAATATAGATGTCCCATTTAGGGGTGAGTGCCCAACAGTCCCTTATTCTCATCACTTTGAGCAGATATTCTCTGTAGGAACTGCTGCTTATTGCTGAAAGAAATGTCTCTGACCAAAGCTGACAGCACCATGAATCTATGGGCATAAACATAAGTATTTATAGAGAAAAATGACAGACACAGCATATCCGTTTGCAAAACAACAGCAGTAGCTTCCCCACTAGGCCTCCATGGCCTCCCCAGCCATGGGCTTATGACCAGGACAAAACCACTTTTAAATGCAAAGATTGTGCCTTTTAAGCACTTTGCACGTTTCCACTCATTTATTCCCCACAACACTATGATGTGAATGCTGTTGTCATCCCATCCTAGAGAAGGAGAACTGAGGCACAGCAGGGCTAATGAACTAGAACTGGGTTATAGAACTCAGAGGCAGAGCCAGGATTTGAATCTAGATCAGGACTCTAGAATGAAGAGCAATTCATCAGTCTGGCATCCAGTGTCTTCCACCACCTGGGCCCCTCTGCCTCAGACCCTGTGTCTACTTCAGAGCTCTTCCTTAACTCCACCAAATATCCCCTGGTCCTTATAGTTCATCTAGTTATGAGAGTGCAGGTCGGCAGCATTGCTTTTGGATTCAGAGGATTTTGTTTTCTGCTCTGATCTCTAACTACAGGTGGCCAGCTTCTTCCTCTCTTTGCTATCTTCATCTTTGAAAGTTGTTGTTTGTACTCTACAACCTCTGCTCATATCCAGCTCATACACATATGGATTCTATAATGCCTGCACACTAGTGCAGTCCAGGTGAAGGGAGACAAGTGATGCTTCTCTGTTCTGGCCCTCATATCCTGGTTCAGTTTCTCATATCCTGGTTCAGTTTCTGTGTGCTGAGCCCAACATTTCCCAAGGAGGCTCCAATTTGGCTAGTTTATCATTATCACACAAGATGACCCAAGTAGACTGTTTTTCACACTTCTCAGAGATCTTTCACAGATCTCATGTGTATAGACAAGCTGGCTGTAGGCACAGGTGTCGCTGGTCCTTGTTCAGATAGTGGTGAGTAAGAAATGCTGGCTTCATCTAGAATGTGTGGCAAAAGTCTGAGCTATGGGTTCAGGAAGGACATTGCTTGGGTCCCTTTGCTTAAGAAGTTCCTTCCTGTAGCCAGTAGTCATAAAGAATGGGACCATGTGCTTTTCTGATTAAAGGCTTTGATTAAAGCCTAGTGCTTAGATGCATAGACCAGGCCAGAGGCATGAGTGAAGGTTCTTGTTCTTTTCTTTCCAAGTTGTGACTTTAGGCAAGTCTCTTAATTCTCCTTTTTAATTGTTTTTCTTTTAAAAAAACTTTATTACTTTATGTTTGTATGTGCATATGCATGCATGTTAGTGCATACACATGGAGATCAGAGGACAGCTCTCGGGAATCTTTTTTTGTTTTTTGGATTTTTTATGAGACAGGGTCTACCTGTATCCCTAGCTGGCCTACAATTATGTAAACCAGACTAGCATCGATCTCATAGAGATCCACCTACCTCTACTGGGATTAAAGGTGTGCTCCACCTTGCCCCACCTCAGTTCTAAATGTTTCATTGGGTTCTTGTTTTTTTTTTTTTTTTTTTTTTTTTTTTTTTGTGTGTGTGTGTGTAGTGTGTGTGTGTGTTTTGTATTTCCATATAGAGAATTTTTCTCTTTCATTCACTTAGAGTAATCATTATTTCATGAACTAGAGTTAGAATCACTTTATGTCTTTCAAAAACCCCAAGTCTGGATTGTATTAGTTTCTCTGTTACTATAATGAAATACTCAAGCCTGATGCTTTAGAAAGAAAAGAAGTTTATTTAGCTCACAATTCTGGAGGTTGAAGGATATGGTACTGGCATTGACTTGGCTCTGGTGAGGACCTTGTGCTGGTGGCTTCTTGGCGAGAGTGAGGATATAGGAAGTGGGGAAGGCAGAGTGTGGGGAGGGGCCAGTTGTTAGACCTCCCAGGCTCCACCTCTTAAAAGTACCATTGGCACCAACCAAGTACCACCATACTGCAATCAAGCTTCTAACACAGAAGCTGTATATCAATTCCATGGCATGAATCATCTCCTAGTATCTTTCCCCTTCAGAGTTAATGAGTTTTTCCCAATTTTCTGTCTGAATAATTTAAAATTGAGTATTAGTTTTCTGTTGTAAATGTGAAAAATGACCACAAACTTAGTGGCCTAAAGCAGAGATAGATATTCTTGGATAGTCCTGGTTAGTCAGAAGTCAGAGTTAAGATGCTGGCGGGGCTGTGTTCTTCCAGCATTCCTTGACTTGTTGCCCCTTCTCCATATTTAGAGCCCATCTCTACGGGTTTTGTCATCACATCCTTTTGTCTGCTCCTGCTCTTGTTTGTAAGGACACCGTTAGCACATTGGACCACTGGACCAACCAGGGAACTCCTCTCCTCTCATGGTCCTTAACCTTATCATGATCTCTCCCTCCATAAGAGGTAACATACCCATGGGTTCTGGGGGTTAGCAAATATATATGTTTGAGCAGTCAGTTATCCTACCATAGATGAATTGCATATTGTACATTCTCAGTATTAAGTTATAAGATTTGAAACTCTGTTAAAATCTTCTGTAGTGTGCTGATTTGCTTTTTGAGACTAGTCAGCTCAGTAGGATTCACATATCAAATTCCAGCCCCTCCCCTTCTGTGAGCTCTGGTTCCATTGGCAGCTTACTGTTCAAGGCCTTTGCAGTACTGCTGGGGTCCCTTCTAGGGTGTGCTTCTTGGTTGGTGGAATTTGGGGGGAGTCTCCACTGATATCAGTCAGTCTTTACAGGTTTAGTTCTGTGTGATTAGGTTCACCGTGCATGGGAACAGCTAGGGTGTGAGCCAAGCATTTCATATCCACAGGATAGTGCTTATCAGTACCTCCCGATTTGTGATTGTCCTTACACATTCTGACTCCTTGGGCCCCATTTTCTTTGTTTACTGTCTAGAAATTTGAAATTTATCCTTCCTGCTCAGCTGTACTTTACATGGATGGGTCTCTTGAAGGAAGACAGTAAGGTAAAAGAGAAAGAAAAGTTTTAAAGGATTCTTCTTACACTCTTCAGACTGAAGAAACCCATACCTTTGGTCAGACTATATGACTTTTTCCTCAAGGTTTTGGTACCGGGGTGACTGACATTGGCATGGCAGCTATGGAGATGTAGATTCCCTATTATGGCTAATCTGGGGCATGGGCAGCCAAGAGGGAAAAAGTGAGGAGACCACCTACATCCCCCATCCCATAGGAGTCCCACTTACTAGGCTTCTGGACAGAAAAAGAAAGTTTTCCCCAGAGTGGTTTCCATTGGTACCTGTGGGGGATTTAACTGCCCTAGAGAAGTCTAAGCCAGGAGAGCTGAGAGTTAGAGAGGAAAATGAACTAGGGAACTTGCTGCCATTGCTTCTTCCTTGCACTGTGATCCTCCCCGCCCCCACCCAGCGTGCCTGCTGTTATTTACTTTTTAGAATTCTCCTGAAGCTGCTTTTTCTAGTTTGTGCAGGGATTTTTCACTGTAACCAGAAGGAGAGACGGAGCAAAGTGTCCTTCCTTCTTCCCCAGAACTAGAAGCTCCAAGTAGATTGTTAGTAATAAAAGTGATAGGAAGCTCATAGCTTTAGATAGTGAAGTAAAAGACAGCATCAACCTTGGCCATGGTGACTCTGTGTCTGCGGAGAAAAGCTGTGCTGGGATCCCTTCATCAGTATAGAGGAACAGTACTGATACTTTCTAAATGTCCTGTCATTCTTCTTTGCTCGTTTAATGTCTGAAGGGTTATTTCTTTACCTTTTTTGCATATGAGGGAATCACATCATCATTACCCCCCTCCTCCTTGTTCTCGTCCTCCTCCTCCACTTCCTCCACTTCCTCCACCTCCTCCTCCTCCTCCTCCTCCTCATCCTGAGTCCGCGTATGAGACTGTTTGCCCACTGTGTTATGAACAACCTACCAGCAC
>NW_008355272.1:2296070-2323803 GCF_000622305.1 Nannospalax galili
TCCCTGTAGTCCTACCTGGCCTGGAACTCACTATGTAGACCAGGCTGGCCTCAGTCTCACAGAGATCTGCTTACCTCTGCCTCCCAAGTCCTGGAATTAAAGGTGTGCACCACCACACCTGGGTTCTTTTTCTCCTCTTCCTCCTCCTCCTCCTCCTCCTCCATGAGTTACTGGGTGCTTGTGTGCCAGGAGCCATACAAAGCTTCATATCCATCATGTCTCTTCATATAACTCTGCTTTGCAGGGACTCCAGACATGAACTTATGCAATAATGACTTCTTTAAGAAACTGCAGGTACCTAGCATCTGACTGAGTACTTGGTCCATAGAAGATGCTCAGTTAATACCTGTTCTGTGAGTGGGTGAAGACCACCCTCAGTCTTACCTCATAGGCTATTTAATCGGAATCTAGTAATAAGTACCAGCCTCTCTTTCTGAGCTACAGTGGAGGGAACAGAACCTTTCACAAGCACTCACAAGTTTTGATATTCATCCACTCACTTGGCAGTGGACTGCTGGTGGGTGCTGTGGGGAGAGGCAGCCCAGACCTCACCAAATGGAACCTCATTCTAATGTGTGAGAGATGGACAGGAAACAGGTAACTGATGAACAGTGAGGTTCCATTTCAGATGGTGGTACTGATATAGATGGAGAAATGAAGCGGGCTGATGGATAGAGATGGAGGTGGGTGGAGCTGCATTGGTGTGGATAGTTGGTGGGTGGTTTATGAAGGAGATTACACATGCACTAAATCATGAGAGAGAACCAATCAGACAATTTGTTCACTTGCAGGCCACACATCGATTTGGAATTGTCCTCTTATGTAGCATGCCCATGATTTGCACTGGGAAAATCAGTAGTGTAAATAGGACAGTGAGGGAAATGCTTAAAGTTGTCTGAAAAGGATCAGTTACTTTCCATTGCTGAAGGAAACCTAGGAGTATGAATAGAACATACTAATAGCATTGTTAATATAATTAAATAATTTAATTTGCATAAAGCACACAGAAAGTAGTTCATAGGAAACTTACCACCATCTTTCTGAGCACAAGGAGTTTGGCTATTTGCTCCTGGGTAGTGGGGATGGCTGCTTGGTGGGTGTCCTCATCCCCTTGTCTTTCTGCTACTCTGGTGACTCATTGCACTCACCCCAGTTGGTCTGCTGGTCTGGGTTGTGTGTCAAGTTGGCAGTTAATTTTCTCTGAGCACTGGGCTGGAATGGATCACAGAGGCTGTACCCACGGCCATAAAGCACACAGACAGCTGAAATAGCATCATCTGCTCATGAGGAGAATAGATGGCTGTGTATTGATCAGGCAGCAGTCTCTCACTCTTATGAAAAATGCTGTGTTTAACCCACAAAGACCAGCTCTGCTATTTTGTGCTTTTTTCTTTTGGCATTTTTACAAAGTCTGTGACAGTGTTCCAAGGAGTGTTTTAAGGGGATTGATTGTTGAATCTCCCTTACCCCATGGGTCACAGAGAGAGATGCTGAGGTTTATCAACACCCTGGTCCTTACCCCAACTGAAAATTCATGTCTCTGAAACGCCAGTCTTATGGTCCCCCTTTGTGGGTCCAAATCATAGTGATAAAGAAACTTTTCAGATTGGTAGCAATGTTGATGTCCTGTTGTCATAATGGTTAAGTGGCTGGATATATTTGCTAAAATATATGAGCTGGGGGCCAGGGAGATGGCTCAGCCAGTAAAGTGCTTGCCTTGTAAGCATCAGGACCTGAGTTAGATACCCTGAACCCACGTTAATAGTGGTGGTATGTGCTTGTAATTCTAGCACTGGGGAGGCAGAGAAAGGTGGGTTCCTGGGGGTTAACTGGCCAGCGAGTTTAGCCTAATCGATGAGTTCCAGACCAGTGAGAGGCCCTGTCTCAAAAAGTAGGGTAGATGGCTCCTGAGGAATGATTGCTGAGGTGGTCCTCTGGCCTCCACATGCATGTGTATCTACAGGTGCACAGACATGGACACATGTACCCCCCCCCACATGAACATACACACATGTACATACCAAAAATTCCCCCAAACTCCCCCAAACAACACATCAGCTATTTGAGCATGGGGGTGCATACTCTTAATATCCAGTACTTGAGAGGCTGAAGCAGAAGGACTGTGAGTTTAAGGCCAGCCTGGGATATATAATGAGACACTGGGCATAAAAATTAAATCCACTGCTGTACCCTTAGAATCAGTCAGTATAAACAATACACCCATAAGGTATACATGGTCAGAGCAGGAAGCACTGCCCCTCTCCCCCGCTGGAATCTCAAGGCCCCTTTTGCCTGACCACAATCTCTCTTTTCAGCCTTTGTTCTCCCTCCTCTGCTCCTGGTCCTCTGCTGCAGCTACACAGTTTTTCTTGCAGGTGTCAGGTTTGGACAGCATAGGCTATCTCTGTGGTCCTCCCCAGAGAGGAAGTTCCTTCTCACTGCCTTTCAAGGTCTCCTATGTGTCAGGTTCTGTGCTAGGTCCAGAGCCACAGAGGTGTGTGAGATACAGCTCAGCCTCTCAGGGTCACTCTGAGCAGCCGTTTCCCTCCCACACACATCATTTTGTGAGTCTGCTACCTTTTTTTGGTACTCAGGCTTCTCAGAGCAGGTGGAAAGGAGAGATGAGTGTGTAGCAGGGTCTAGAGAGAGGTAGGGTAATGGAAAGAAGATCCTCAAGACCTCTATCTGTGCCTCCTCCTGAGAGGTCTCCTGTTCCCTAATAAGTAAGAACAAGAATGAGAGTAGTTGAGAGTTTCCACTTTGAAGACAGCTTGCCTAGGTTCCCACTTCTGGTCCTTATTAGCTGTGTGACTTTGGTAAGCTACTTGGCCTCTCTGTACTTTGGTTTCCTATCTATATGATAGTGAGAAACAGAATAGTTTCCTCCCCAATAGATTTAGTGATTTAGGATATGTAAAGTACTAAGATGAGTATCTGGCTCATAATAAGGTTATATAAGCTTTACTATTATCCCCTATCAAATATCACTGTGGTGAGCAAGAGCCAGTCTTTGACAAACAACTTCCTTTTCTAGTGGAAAAGTTCAGACAGTCAGCAAGTGATAAGTCAATACTAAGATGATCCCACATGTGATACAGAGGGTGAGCTTGCTAGGCCATACTTATTTTGGAGACCGAAGGGGCTTGTTGGTTGTGGGGTGGTGGGACGATCTCAATGCACAGAGGCTACATCTCTACTGAAGTGCTGGGAGGGGCCAGACACAGCTGCTGAGAAGAGGAGGAGAGCTGTGGGGTAGCAGAGTCTGTGGGGGAAGAACAGGCCCCTGGCTGCAGGCTTGTCAAGGCTCAGTCAGTAAAGCATTCCCAGCTGTGGCAGGCGCTGTGTCTGCTCCTGCCAGTGCACTGATACTTACAGTTTCTATTGAAGACAAACCAAAAGCAGTGTTTTCTATTTTGCTCCCTATGAAGGCTCTGCTGGGACAGTATTATACTCCTCATCCCCAGGCCTGCTCTGTCCTCAGACCCCTCAGACCACTTGTGTGTCCCCTGGCCCACAAAACTTATCCATCCTATGTCCACAACCTTGTGACATCCCAAATGATTGCCTTACACCAGCTTAGAAAAAAATGTTTCCACTCTGTTCCAAGAGTCCCACAGTTTAGTAAAATCAGAAAGTCCCATAGAAGAAGTGCAGGTGCTAATGGGTGAATATTTCCAACAGAAATACTCAGAATCTGAATCACCTTGCAAAGTGGCTGGGCCAGGTGGTGGACAGAGGGACAGTTCCTTGTAGGTCTCTAAGATTTGGCTGTGCTTTTTCTTCAGAAATCTCCTTTTCTGATTATATTCCCAGTCCTCTGAAGTGGGTTTTCCTTTTGTCTCATCCATCTGAGGATTTCGATGTCATCCTTGGGATCTTTGTGATGGTCTTTAAGTCAGGCTAATCACTGAGCAACTGATTGCACAGGCTCTCTGATCACTTGTCAGGCAGGGGGACCCTGAGTAGATTTCTGCAGAGCTAGTGGGTCACTCTAGATATATGGCCATTAAAACTCCTACTTGTGTGCCAATGAGAGATAAACTTTCCTAGTGAAGAAAGTTGAGCTGGAGAGAAAAAGAAACCTGACTCTGATTCTCAGTTTCATTTGCCACCGTTTTGGCTTCAGGCAAGTTACTTAAGACTTTGTGCTTCCCTGAGATTGGTAATTAAACTTTGCAGTCACCAATATGATAGTCCTGTGCGTGGTAGTTAAGTAAAATGTCTCAGAGTGGAGGATAGGGTTTCTATACATGTTAAGTCAATTCCTAGCTGGAAACCAAACTGTGTTATCCTTAGTTTATGGGAGAATGGACTTGATTTAAAGCCAAGGATCACTTCTCTGAATAGTGTATCTCCGGCTCTGTACCTCTCATTGTCACTGTTATTTAAATGGGATTCAGCATGAAGGATATGCTGGCTGACTGGCTTAGACAGTTTAGGCTTTGGGACAGAGTCCCCGGGGGGAACTTTAATTTGCAGAAAAATGGAATCAAGAATAGTCATAGCAGGTACAAAGCATTGCTGAAGTGGCTCTGTGAATTTGTGACTTCTCTGCATAGCTCATTAAAGGATGGTGTAGGCGAGTTCTGCATGGCCAGTCTCTCAGCATTAATTCTTCAGAGCCTGATGATGCCTCTGTGGAATTCATCTTGAGAGTGGACCCTGAGCATAATGAAACTGAGCTTAGATCCTGCTCTCTTGATTTGGGGGTAGGAGACTTTCCTCATTCTGAGGTTCATCATGCAAATTCATCTTGTATTAATATGATCAAACACCCAAGACTGGGCATCTCCTGACTCTCCTTTCTGGTTGAAGGTTGAATGCCCTTTTCTGGTTATAGTCTTACTGGCTGAGCCCCAAGTTGATGAAGATCATCACATGGACTTGGCAGGAGACGGGGATTGTATTAGTCACTTTTCTGTTGCTGTGATAGAAACACCGACCAAAGCAATTTATAGAAGGAAGAGTTTATTTGAACTTACAGTTCCTGGGGAATTACAGTCTATCGTGGTAGGGAGGCATGGTGGCTGGAGGTGGCTGGAGCAGGAGCAGTAGAAGCTAAGCTCTCACATCATCACACAGGCACAGGACGCAAGAGAGCAACTGGAGATCCTACAAGGCTTAAGAACTCTCTAAGCCCACCCACAATGATGTGCTTCCTCTAGGATAGCCACATCTTCTAAGACCTCCCAAAACAGCACCATCATCATTTGGACAAAATGTCCAAATACTTGGAGCCTATGGGGGACATTTTCATTCAAACCACCACAGGGATCATCTGTCCATATCTCTTCTGTTCTTTCTCTTTGTAAAAAGTCACCAGCTTTCAGTCATGAGGCTCCATCTGATGACCTTCTGTAATCTTAATCACCTCCAAGACCTCACCTCTGTATACTACAATTGGATTAAGTTGCCATTCTCCCATCCAAGCCTGACCCTGTTTAGCTTCCAAGGTCAGATGAGATCTGATGTGTTCAAGGTGGTATGGCTGTAGACAAGTTGTCACTCTCTTAATACCTCATGATAGGATTAAATTTCAGCACATTAAACTTTAGGGAGCACTTAAACCATACCCAAACCATAACTGGTACCAAGGAGAGAGGGACTGCTGTTATGGATTGACTATGAAATGCCATATAACACAGGCTTATATTTTGAACACTTGGTCTCTAGGTGGTGATACCATTTTGAAAGATGGTGGAGACCTTAGGAGATGGAAACATTAGGAGGTGTGGTCTAGCTGGAGGAAGTAGGGCTCCTGCAGGCTTGGCTTTGAAGACTGATTCTGGGTGTTTTACTCTCCATCTCTCCTTCCTATCTGCCATGAGTTAAACATACTCTTTTGCATAGGCCCTGCCACCATGAAGTTGTGCCCAAGCACATGAAGTTAATGACTAGGGACTGGACCGTATGAAACCATGAGTCAAAATTAATCTTTCTTCTCTTAAGTTGTTCTTGTCAGGAATCGTATCACAAGAAACTAACTTCCACATTGCTACAAAATTCTTAAAAACCATGAGCATAGAGTCCTCTCCATAGGCCCTGTAGCTGTTGCTGAAGAGCATATTTCAGACACATGAATGCAGTGTTCGTCTCTGATACAAATGAAGAAACCCTCAAAAGAGTCACTTTCTGTTCTTGAGAGATGACTCAGTCCATACAGTTCTTTTATTAAAAGTGTGAAGACCTAAATTTGATTCCCAGCATCAATGTGAAAGGTCATGTGCAGTGGTGTATGTTTATAACTTCAGCAATGGTGAGATGGGAGATGGAAACAAGTTGAACCCTGGAAGCTCGCTGGCCAGCTGGCCTGGCCTATTTGGTGAAGTTCTAGCTACCGAGAGACCCTTGTCTTAAACGAAAAGTGAAAGGCACCTGCCAATGACACCTGAGGGTGTTTACTGACCTCCACATGCATGTGAACACACAGGCATGTGCACCTCTGTATGTACTTATATCCACATGAATCACTTTCCAACAAAATATCTGTCATATTGAATGTGAGGTGGTCTGTGTCACTTTACTTCCCCCCCACTAATGACATAAAAATAAAAATATTATGCCACCAACATATCAGAAGTTGATCTCTTGGGTGTTTTAAGGGAAAGAGAACAAACCTTTCCTTGTTTCCCAGTAGGTGCTGATGATTTGCCTTCAGAGTCTGAGTTGCTTCTTACCATATCCCTGGATGTGAGTGGTCTTTATTTCCATTTGAGAGAAGTTAATGTTTGGAAAATCTGAGCTGTTTCCAATGTTTTGTGGTTAGTAAGTAGAAGTCAATTCAAAATCGCATCTGTTGACTCCAAAGTCATGAACTTCCATTTTTCCCCAGCTGATGATGTGTCCTTTGGTGAGTTGCTTTCACTCTGCAAGGGCTTTAGAGGACTGTATTTAATGGGTTTTATTCTGAGATTGGTGCTAGGTACCATCCAGGCTATTGAGATAAGTGAAACAAGTATTCCTCAAGTTGTTTCTAAGCATTGGGTGCACAATATTGTGTTGTGTTCTAGAGATTTCATGGAGATGAAAGTGGATATATTATCTTTTTACTGATAGTTTCAATTAAATAACTCATGAAGATATTGCTGTTATTTTTTTTTGGCCCAAGGCAATTATTTAGGGTGTTAAACAAATTGTGAAAATGAGACATGCAGAAAAGATGAGCATATGAAAATGTCAGCATTTTCAAAGGCCAGGAGGAAAATTCAATCTATGTTCCATTCTGTACTTGGGCAGATAGTTCCTTCCTGTTTTCCTGTTAATGGTATGTGTCTGGCTTGTTTGCTTCTTTGATCTTTTTGTTCATTGACATTCACACAGCTTTGGGGACCAGGGTTTTCATTTCCTTTGTCATCTTAATGAATGCCTGGGCAATTATATAGAAAATGACTGTGAGGTTCAAATAAAACCATTCAGCAGTGGAACTCAATCTAGACAGAAGGCAAATTGACACCTTATAAGTAAGGAAAAAAGCAGCGATAGAGTCTGTGTGGATTGTTTTTGGGGAAATACACCTCAAAGTTTTGACTTATAAAAACTCAGGGGCTGGAGAGATGGCTCAGTGGTTAAGAACACTGTTCTTGCAGAAGACCCAGGTTTGCATCCCAGCACCCACATGGCAGCTAACAACTGCTGGTAACTCCAGTTCCTGGGGATCCAACAGCCTCTTTTGTCCTCTGTCGGCATTGCATGACACAGGTGCACTTACCTACATGCAGGCAATACATGCATACACATAAAAAATAATAAATAAAATATTAAAAAAACTCATTTATTGGTACTGAAGTGATGGCCCAGCAGTTAACAGCACTGGCTGCTTTTGAAGAGGATCCAGGTTTGATTCCTAACACCCACATTGTGGCTCACAACTACCTGCAACTCCAGTTCCAGGGGATCTGACACCCTCTTCTGGCCTCCACAGGTACTGCACATGCAAGCAAAACACATATACACATAAAATCTTAAAACATTTTTCAAAAAACAGTCATATATCTTAAAATGGATATTGAAACTGTATATAAGCGTAATGAAACAGAGACAGTTGTTTACACAGTTCCTATCTGGACCACTCTTCATGAAATATTTATATAATTTAGGTGAAAGTGTTTACTCACCAATCACTGATTCTTCAGTAGTTATTTTTCCCTTAAATTTATTTTTATTACTTTTAATTATGTGTGTGTGTGTGTCTACATATGGGTATATATACTTGAGTGAAGGTGTATGGGAGGTCAGTGATGTCAGATTTCCCTAGAGTTAGAGTAATAGGCAGTTGTGAGCTACCTGCCAGGAAGGAGCCACACAGGTGTTCCTGACCTCAGCCACAGAACAGATATTTGGAATTGTTTCCTCCAGGTTTGATTCGATGCTGACCCATCTAAGATGCCCCGGTGGGCAGTGGCATACCTTTGAGATATGACCTGCTGGGCCACCAGCAGAATGTGGGGACTCAGAATCCTCTAAGCCACCTGGCTTCCAGGAGAATCAGGTTCATGAACTTGTCCGGAGTAGTATATTCAGATGAGCTTCATCATTGGAACTTTGTTCAACTCCATGATCTTATTTCAGAGACGGGAAGTAAGAGCTGCCACATTCTGAGTTTTTGAACTAGCTTTTTAATTCACTTACTGATGCATGCACACACAAATTCAACAAATTAGTTGAGTCCTTGCTATGTGTCAGCCACAATGTGAGGCTCAAATTTAGTGCCGGGTCTGAAGTAGAGCTGGTGTTCAGTCACAATGACAGTTAGTCACGTGTCAGGCCTTGGGAGATTTCTAAGCACTAGAACAGCTTTCCCTGCTGGAACTGATCCATGCTTTAAATCAATCATAGGGAAAACAGTCCTCTTCTTTCTCACTTGCTTGAATTAATTTAAGTGTCAGTGTTTTTCATTTGAATCTATTTCTTTTCAGAAAATCAGCGATAACGTAGTTCCAGATCTTACTAAAGCTAGAGATGTGCGTTTCAAAATGAAGAAGAAAACACAAAATTCCAAGGGTTCATTTTTCCTCCTTGTCTTAGGCTTAAGCTCTTAAAAATACCTGTAATGTAAACCACCCCCTTCTCTTCTATTGAGTGAGAGACATACAATCCCAGCTACAACTAAAGTCTTTATGGCCATAGGAGACCAGATATTATCTTATGAAGTTTCTTATGTGACTTTACAAATATTCCAATACAGATTCAGTTGTGACTCTTAATATGGTAAGAATGACACATGATAACCCTTTACTCAGAAAAGTGACTACCTCACAGTAGCTACCATCTAGCCATTATTTACCTGGTTAGTCCATTGGGTTAGTCATTGTTTAATGATATCAAGCTGAAAAATTGCTTCTTGCCGAAAGTTTTAGGGACTGATCTGTTCACTGTACATTATATACATACACTGAAATGCCACATTATACTTGATAAATAGGTACCATTCTGTGACAACTGAAAATAAGACTTAAAAATCTTTAGCATAGTTAGAAATTATATTTGTGCATGCTAAGTGAAGATCGCCAGGTATGTTAGCTCACACACATAATCCAAGCACTTGGGAGGCTGAGGTGAAAGAATTGCTGTGAGTTTGAGCCTAGGCTGATCCACACAGTGAGAACTAGGTCAGTCAGGGCTACCATATAGCAGGACCCAGTCTCCAAAAATCTCCCAAACTCCAAAAACTCAAAACAAATAAGACAAACAAGCAATAGCAACAAATTTTTTCCCACAAACAACAACAAACAAAGGCAGGGAGGAAAGGACAGAGGAAATGGCAGGTGGTGAAGTACTTGCCTTTTCAAACATGGAGACTTGAGATTGGATTCCCAGACCCCACATAAAAAGCATGCCTGTAATCCCAAAGATGGTGAAATGTAAGGCAGAGACAGGCCTGCTAGTTGGGCCTACATTCCAGGCTAAAGAGGGATCATTCCTCCAACAGAAGCTGAAAGGCACCTGAGGGTCCACACCTGAGCTTGTTCTCTGACCTCCACAAGTGCACGGTGCGTACACAATGTCTTCCACCCACGAAGATACAAATAAAAAGGAAGTTCTCATCCCCTGCATTCTCAGCCTTTCTCTTTCCATGTCAGTTCTGCTCAAAGTTTGGTTTGGTGAAAATTTACGCAGTATTTTCCTTACTCATTTCAATAGACACAACCGTTTAAGAAAATTTTCCCATTGTGCCTTCAGAAATCCATGGGTCACATTACCTGATTCACACCTGGGAACCTCCATTGATTTTGCTACATGTTCTTAGGCAAGTCATTTAATTTCTCAGAGCTTTAGTTTTCCATATAAAGTTAACATAGAGACAAAAAGAGATAGGTATAATTTACACTACAGCAAATGGAGGTGCTACCGCTCCTCCATTCTCCACGAGAGAAAGCTCTTAAGATGCTGTCGCCAGAGTTCTTGCCGGGTCTCTTGCGTGATCAGACAAGCCATATAATATATTTTTATATGAATTTATTATGGTTTATGCCCTTGAGTAGGGAGGGGGCAAATGGGGGAACTTACAAAGAGACAAGCACTCTTGCACAGCGAGTCAGAGCCCGCCACTCCAGATTCACTCTCGCAACCCCCCCATAGTCTCTGTTAACTTCTGCCCACACATCTTGGGCCCCACAGTCTTGCTCCAGGTCGGTAAATGCCCCCTCTTGAATCCTTGCGGGTGAGTCGTCCATCTTTCTCTCCATGCCCATCTTTCTTTCCACGCCAGCCTCTTTGTGTTCCTTATGGCTCACAGTTTCCATCCCAAGACAGTGCAGAAAACCCCTCCCTAGTCAGTTCTCCCCAGTAGGCCCCACCCTTTGGAGGAAAGAGGCAGCTTGGGAGACAGATGCTTAGCATGATGCCTTGACCCATAGTAACCTCTAGGTAAATGTTACTTTTCAGTGCTTTTTCTGAGCATCATGAACTCGATACCAGATGTTATGAGCGTTGAAGAGAAGCTGTCATTTATTGAGGACCAATTTAGCTCTGGTTAAAGCTCTTTAAGAAGTATCTTTTTCCTTCGAGTCCTCAAGGCATCCTGTAATGCCTTCTGATTTATCAGCCTAGTGCTTTTCTGTTCCCCAATTTCTTTCTTTTTTATTTTGTTTTTCTTTTCAGTGCTTGTCAGCTGCTTCTTCCTTTGTGATCTTGAAAAATGCCTACTCATGACTTATCTGTTACATCAAAGCACATGTTTCATTTTACCATCCGCACCTGGCTTATCTATCTGACCTTCACCACTTTATGCAGAATTTGAGCAGTCAGATGCAATTTCCCCACATCTATTTGAACATTGCTTTGAAAACTCTAAGTCAAAATGTCACCAAAGTTGTCTTAAGACTTTTAGTCTATTTTTCATAAATGTGCACTGAGAATATACATACATATATTCAATCTATTGATGTTAATGTCATAAAATTATGAAAGATCCACTTCAAGCAAGATAAATATATTTTTTTAAAGTTTCTTTCATTTTTCAAGAGGTGTGCTATTGGATCACTTTGTCACTGGAACTTTCTCCTGAAGAATATGTTCTTTCAATTCAATTGACTGTGAATTATAGGTCAATGAAAAAAATTAAGCCTTCAAAAATAAAGTGTATTTAAATTTGTAATTCATCATCATAAGTTTGTGTAGCAAATGTTTATTTTTTCTCTGTTTGCATGTCTCTGGATTTTTCACATAGTTCTTTTATAGAGTATCTTTATTCATTCCTTGAGGTTTTCATACATGTTTTATCATATTCATCCCCCCCTGCAACTCCTCCCAGATCCATTCCCTCTTTGCTACCCTCCCAAACTTGTGTCCTTTTAAAAAAAATCCATTTAGTTCAACTTGTGCTACCTGTATACTCTTGGGTGTGTCACCATCCAGTAGCTGAGGCGCTACTGGCAAGTGATGGCTGCTGGGAGAGGAAGAGTCAGCTTTCTGTAAGAGTGTGGCCCCTGGCACAGGGATGGACTAGGATGGCCCATAGGCCTTTGGATTTTTGGTCATAATTCTGTTGACACGATGTGGATGGTTTCCTTGCTTTCTTTGAAATGATCAGAGGAGACCGTTTGCTACAGAACCTGTGAGGGGTGAAGCTACCTCCAGCAGACTGATGAGAAGAGTCCTGGGCTTGTTGACCCAGAGCTTATAGCAGTTTTAGGAAATGTGTTTCTCTAGTGAACCTTAAGGGATGCCATGAGTTGAAAATGTTCTAGCCTTCACGCCTCTAAGTCAGCATCTTTGGGGGGATTTCCTAAGAGGACAGTAAATGTTTTCAAAGTCAAAAGGCAGTAAAGGGATATGATCATTAAGATAATGATAATGTCTAGTACTTGTTCAGCTCTTATCTTGTACCAGTGGCTCATTAAGTTCTCACAGTCCCCTGCAAGGCAGAGTTCATTATTTTTCTCCAGATGAAGGAACTTAAACATCAGTTAAGTAACTTGCTCAAGGTCATTTTATTGAGACTCATCTCTACTACACTGGTGCATGAGGCCAACACTGACTTTTTCCATCCAGATGTCTTGACACCCCAGGAGGGCATGATGAGGCCTCGCTCTTAGATGTGCTCTTGGCTGCTGAGTCTGGCTGGACACCTGCTCCTTCTTTTTCCTGTCAACACCCACACAGACAGGAAGACCATTTACACATTTTTACATTGTGATGTCTTTCTTCTATGAACAAAGGTGTGATTTTTGGTATGGTATTATTTACTTACTTTTCTCCAACAAGATATGCTCTGGTACATCTGGATATTTATTAGTGAGATAAAAGATAAAAATTATGGCTGAGACTGATTCATTTTACACCTAGAGCTTGTGGCATCTCCAAGTCTCTGGAGGCTTATTTGACAGCTCACTGTGATAAATATCTTTTATTTTATATAATTGAAACAAATGAAATAATTTGATTTCTTTATATTTTGCTGTGAGATAAGATATCAGGCAGAAATTATAAGTAAAACATAGTGAATATCCTAGTTTGGTTTTTGTTTTCTGTGATAAAATGCTGACCAAAAGCAACTTGTTATTTTAGCTTCTATTTCCAGGTAATAGTCCATTACTGAGGGAAGTCAGGGCAGGAACCTGGAGGCAGGAACTGAAGTGGAAACCCTGGGGGAACACTGCTTACTGGCTTGCTTCCTCTGACTTGCTCAGTTATCCTTCTTATAGAGCTCAGGCTCACCTGTCCAGGGATGGCACTGCCCACAGTGGGCTGGGCCCTCCTGCATCAATTACCAATTAATAAAATGCCTCACAGACATGGCTATGAGCCAGCAGGATAGAGGAAATTACTCAACTGAGGCTTATTCTTCCCAGGTGCCTCTAGTTTGTATCAAGTTAACAAAAACTACTAAGCACGGTGATGTAGCTCATCATCAGGCGTGGAGCTGGACAGGGCTGTTTCAAAAGTTATTCTACAGTTTGCTGCTGGGTGTTCCCAGTGATGTTAATAATTAAAAAAATTAAACACTTATTTATTGTGTGTGTGCATGTGAATGCATATGTGTGTTTGTGTGTGTGTGACTGATGGCACATGTACGGAGGTCAGAGGACAGCTTGTGGGAGCTGACTCTTTCCTTCCATCCTATGGAGCCCAGGAATCAAACTCAGGTCATCAGGCTTGGCAGCAAGTGCTTTGCCCACTGAGCCATCTTACAGGCCCTGAGTTTTTCAATTTTTTTGTTCTTTTTGAGACAGGGTCTCCTTGTGGCCTCAGCTGACCTGGAACTTACTATGTAGACCAGCCTGGCCTCTATCTCACAGAGATCCACCTGCTTCTGTCTCCCACGTGCTGGGATCAAAGGCGTGTACCACCATGTCTGGCCCGAGTTTTCTAATTTATTATTTTATTTTGTGTGTATGAGTGTATTACCTGCATGTGTATAAGTGCACCCATGTCATGCAATGCCTACAGAGTCAAAAGAGGGCATTGAATTCCCCTGTAACTGGAGTTATGGATGGTTGTTAGTCACCATGTGGGTGCTGGGAATCAAACCTGAGTTCTCTGCAAGAGCAGCCAGTGCTCTCAACTGCTGAGCCATTTCTCTAGCCCTGAGTTTTCTAATTTTTTAAAAAATATTTTATTTCTTATTTTATGTGTATTCATGTATTGCCTGCATGTAGGTAAGTGTATTTGTGTCGTGCAATGTCTGCGGAGGTCAGAAGAGGCTGTCAGATCCCCTGGGACTGGATTTACCGACAGTTGTTAGGTGCTATGTGGGTGCTGGGATTTGAACCTGGGTCTTCTGCAAGAACAACCAGTGTTCTTAACCACTGAGCCATCTCTCCAGCCCTGAGTTTTCTAACTTTTAAGAGGAGATAATTTTATTTACCAGCAAGGTTATTAAGCATGTTTTAGAAATGTGTACATATTTTGGGAAGCTTCTGTAGAAGTAGTTTTCCATGTGACTTTTCATACTCATAGACTAGTGTGTCTCTCAACCTCATCAGAGAAGCTTTTTTTTTTTTTTTTTTTTTTTTTTTTTTAGATGGCATTTAACACAGGCCAAGATGTATAGAATTAAAGACTGTGTAATAGTCATATCTAAATGGGACATCTGTATCACACTCTGTCCTCCCGAGACTCAGGAATCATCATGGAAGAGGGGGCAGAAAGATTTTAAGAGTCAGAGGTGACGAATGACCACAACAAAGCAGTATTTTCTGGACACAACAGGGTTGTGACATCACACCTAAGAACTACACATGCTCAAGTCAGACTGAAATCCCAGCGTGCTCATGACATCCCACCCCTAGCTGAGGAGCTATTTTGGCAATTGATGGCTTCTAGGAGGAGAGTCAGTTTTCTTTAAGGCTCTGGCCTCTGGTAGGTGACCATACTCTAGTAGGTGGCCTCATACCCAATAGTATATGGTCAGCACAAATTGGACTCGATGGGTTTTAAAAAAACAAGGACATAAAGCTGGGTGGATAAGGAAGGGGGTGGATTTTGGAGGGGTTGGGGGTGAATATGATCAAATTATATTGCATGAAATTGTCAGAGTTAACAGAAAATAATAAAAATGAGAACACTTACATATTTGTAGATGACGGAATCATGATATGTCAATTGAATACATAAAAGAGATCTATTTTCAGGACTTATCTTTTAAAAGTATACATTGTTCTTTCACTATAAAGAAATGATTGAACCTGCTGCATTCTTATAATCAATGCAAGTGAAGTTTTGATCCATGCACAAGTCTTACTCTTAAGAAAAACTGACAGACATTAATGTTTTATAAACATTCATCCGTGGATGCATGAGCACTGCAATCCAAAAAAATCTATTTGCATTGCATTTTGTGGCACATTGTCAGAGGTAAATAATTTATGTGGTATGACTGCTTGAGAAAATATTTCTCCATATTTGCAAGTGGATTATATTCTTATTGCTCAATAGATTTATTGCATGGGTAAAATGAATTCTACAATGCTCCTAAACATTTCCCACTAAGAGATGAATTTCAGAACCTTACATTCAATCAATAATTTTCTACTCAACAGCAGAATAGGCCATTCCAACCAGCTTGCTCACTAAATGTCTGAAAACAGCAGGTAAAGGTCATTGTCCTCTATGCTGAAAGATGCTACTGCTCACAAAGACAGTTGCCTGGGTTTTCTGGAAGGAACCAGAGTTGAAGCTATAATCCCACATTTTATCTTATTTAGTGCCTTCATTTTTGAAGTGCTTGGAAATGAGCATATGACCTCATGCTTGCTAAAGACTCACTCTACTACTGAACTGGATTCCCAGCCCCAACATCTGAGCTTATTTAAAAGGAATGATTAAAAAGAGACCAGGTAATGCAGTTAGAACTCTGCCATACCAACTGCCTTCTGCAAAGACCAATAAAGAAGACAGAGGGTCTGTTAGTATCTGTTTTTGTCTCCTCAGTTCTAGAAAGTTTGGAAGCCGAAAACAAACAAACAAACAAACCATGAATGTGTAGTTTGGATGGTAAACTTAAAGATATTTTTGAAAGGAAAATTAATTAGAAAGGACTAGTTTTAACCCATGAAGAATGGTAGGTTTTCTCCTGTATTGTTCTGATGATCTAGTAGCTTCTAATCTAATACTGAGCCCCAGCTTTTCTACATCTTTCTTACCTTCATTTTTATCCTCCAAATATCATTTCCTACTTTTTAACTTTTTGAATCACACATTTAGTTATTGCAATTGTCATAATTAGTCCTTGGAAAAACATTCTACATTTTGAGCTAATCTAGTGTTTTGTCCCCCCCCCCACCGTCTCCACAGACTTCCTCTCATAGCATATGCTCCAACATGTTCACTTGTGTATATAATTCTATAACATATTGATTCCTTTAGTTTTCAGTATTTTATATACAGAGATAGTGCTGCACCAAAATTTTGTTCCATTTCTTCCTTTTTCTAAAGAGTGCTATTTTTAATGACCTACTTGTGTATACATACACATTTGTGGGTTCTATATGTTTATTAGTGTATATTTCTTGTACATAGTACTGAGTTTTACAGGGACATTTTCTTTTTTTAATTTGTTTTTATTGAATTTTTGTTTATTTCGTACAGAACATCTCAGTCAATCATAATCATCTTTATACTTCCGTGCCCACTGGTACCCTTTCATAGCCCTGCACCTACACTGGAATTCATACATTCCGTCATTTGTCTTAAGGCCTATTGTGTCAAGTCAGTGTCCCCAGACGTTTCTCAGTACAAGTTCATCTACTGAGGTCTATTCACCTTATCTAGAGTACCTCGCTTTAGGAAGATCAGCTCTTCCTCACCCAGCAATAGTCAGTTGCCAATATTTCTTCAGCTAAAACTGGAGCGTGCTGTCCATTTCCCCAGTTCTATGCTGAATTTTTGTCTCCTTGACTTTGCATGGGTCCTGTGCATGCTGACACCATTACTATAGGTTCATATGAGCAGAGTCCCAGGAGCTTATAGGACTCTATTTCCATATGGTTGTGTACCTCTTCCCTGGCTCTTACAATCTTTTCATACAAGTATGTAATGTCCTTGTGTTCCCCTGTACCCTCTAGTCCCCTTTCTCTCCCCTCCCCATCTTATTGGTCTCTTTCATTCTCCTAGACAGTTTCACTTCTAATTTCATATTGTTCTGGTTTGTTTCTCCATTGCTGCAACAAAACACTTCTACCAATACCAACTTGGGGAGGAAAGGGTTTATTCAGCTTATATCTCCCGGGTCACAGTTCATCAAGGAGCCCAAGGTAGGAACTTCAGGGCAGGAACCCGGAGGCAGGAGCTGGAGCACAGGCCATGGAGGATCACTGCTTACTGACTTGCCTCCCTAGCCCCTGCTCACCATGATTTCTTATGCAACACAGGCCCACCTGCCCAGGGGTGGCACCACCCACAGTGGGCTGGGCCCTCATACATCACATGGGAAATTCCCCAATTGAGGCTCCCTCAACCCAGATGTGTCAAGTTGACACTAAAGCTATCTAACACACATATCATATATGTATGTATCATGATTTTATATTTGTACATACAATCTGGGGTCCCAAAATAAGAGAAAATGTGATATTTGTCTTTCTGAGACTGAATCAATTTGTTTAATATAATGATATCCAGTTGTACCTATTTTCCTACAATATTCATTTGTCACTTCATATATATATAATTTTCTTTATTATTTTATTGGCAGGGACCTAGGTTGTTTCCATAGTTCAGCTATTGTGAATACAGCTACAATAAATATGAATATTTAAGTATCTCTGTGGTTTGTTGACTTAGAGTTATTTGAATAAATATCTGGGTCCTATGGTAGACCTAGTCTTTGAGGAACCTCCATGCTGATTTCCATGGTGGTTGGAATAAATTACATTCTTACCAGCAGTGTATAATGTTCACTTTGTTCTTCATCCTTGTCAGTATTTCTTGTTTGTTTTCTTAATGGCTGCCAGTCTCACTGGGGTGAGATGGAGTCCCAACATAGTTAGAATTTGCATTTCTCTGTTGACTAGTGATACTGAATTTTTTTCATGTGTTTATTGGCCATTTGTACTTAATATTTTAAGAATTGTCTGTTCATTAGCTGATTCATTGATTGGGTTGCTTGATTTCTTAGTATTTGGTTTTTTGAGGATTTAAAATATATTATTAAGAGCATAGTGGGTTCGTTTTGTCTGTAACTCCAGTTCTAGGGGATCCAATGCCCTCTTCTGGCCTCTGTGGGCATTGCATGACATTATGTTAGCACAGACAAAACACTCATACACATAAAAATAAAAATAATATAAAAATATTGCTACATGTGTAGTTATCAAAGATTTTCTCCTATTCTGCAGATTGTCTCTTTTCTCATTTATTTCCTGTGCTGCACAGAAGCTTTTAAAAGTCAACCAACAGCAGATTTAATTAACCGTGGATGGAAAATATTTCTTTTAAATTCCAGAACATCCCAAAAAGTGAAATTTAAACTTGCTGCATGCTCCACACGATGCTGGCTCCATGCTAGTGCACCATGTGTTGGCACATCCTGTGCCAGCCTCAGCCTTTTTCTGGCACCCGTCCCTTAAGCATTGTTCACCTTGATTCTCATTCATGTACAGGTAGACCTGTGATGATTGCACCTGTACAGAACAACAACAAAGTTGGATGTTTTCTCCTAAATAGCACAGTAGAACAACTATATACCTAGCTTTTACACTGTATTACATATTATAAGTAATCTACAGATGATTTGGAACATATAGAGAGATATGTATGTAGGTTGGATACAAATATGCCATCTTCTGTAAGAAATTTGAGTACCTATGGATTTTGCTATTCAAGGTTGTGTCCTGGAACCAATCCCCTACAGATACGGTGGTATGACATATGCATGTGTGTGTGTGTGTGTGTGTGTTTGTGTGTGTGTGTGTGTTTATAGGAGGTAGCGTATAAGAAAATGCGATATTCTTGATGTATTATGGAAGAGAAAGTATTTACTGAGTTGCCTTTAGTATGGTTTAAAATTTCAATAAAATTCTTCCCTTTACCAAATAATGGAGAAGAAAACTGGTGAGCAGGTGACATTTACTGCAACTTTACAAGGTCAGGGAAGTCACTTGGGTTTTTTCCTGTTTAAAAAAAAATCATAGGAAGTTTTTCTTTCTGTGGGAAGATTAATGATTTCTGGCAGCTTGTTTTTACAAATGGTCCTTGGAGACTGGCAGGCGGCTTATAGTTTGATGCCGAGTTGTGCAGTATCCTCATGCCAGGTAGGGTGGACACTGTCCTTGATTCAGTGAGTTGGTCTGGCCAGTTAGCATTTTCAGGTTTGTGGCTGCTTCCATCCCCAATATTGGGGTTTCAGCCTAGGGCCTTGCACATGCTAGGCAAGTGCCCTACTGCTAAGCTAGATCCCTAGCCCATGTGGCTGCTTTTGAAGAAAGCCTTGTTAATAATTTGTTTTCTGCCAATACTCTGTGGCCTCTTTTACTTACTGAGGCATTGGTTTCTTAGGCATCTGTGTTTGCTGAATGGCATGTCTTGGTATCTCTTGGAAATGCATGGTTGGGAATTAAAGAACACAGGGGAGCCTGAGATGATGGAAGGATGCGAGTGCATGGGAGGAAATTGGAGAGGGTGCCTTTTCCACGGCAAGGTATGGAAAATGAACTCATTCACCTGACATCTCTGCTGCTCTGAGCAGTGTGGTTCACCTGCTATTTTCTGTTGACTTTATTTGCCTTGACATTTCCCAAATTGGGTATTAAAATAAGTCAAGAACAAAAGTAGAGCCAGCGAACCCTCTCTGGAAGATGCACACGATGCTCCTTCTCCACCTTGGAGCAGAGAAGATGACTCCCCTTGCTGGGTCTAAGCAAGAGGCCGACCTCAATGTGGACCTGCACTATGTACTGTGAAAGATCTGAGGCATTTGAAGACATCAGATCTGTGGCAGGAGAGCAAGGACATTTTGCTAATACAGTATGAAGTGGCTTTCATCATCTCAACATTGCCTACATCCTCATTCTAGAAATTTCTCAGCTTTTGTATCTGTCCCTTTGTACCACAATATTACAAATTCTCAAGTGAAGTTCTTATAAAGTAGCTGCAAAAGAAATAATTGGAAAAGATATAAATGCTGTGAATGTATTTATCATCTTGGGAGCATCAGTCCAGAAAACGTTCCCATAAATTTTTTCTGTTTATTCCAACATACTTATGCATTTGAAACCTAAATTTTTATCATAAGGATCCACAAAATCCCCCTTTTACAATATAAATGTAAATGTACATTTATGTTTGCTATTTAACAGAGATAATGAATGAAGAGCACTTTTCTCTTTCAGAACCTAATTGATGACCCATGTAAAAGATTTCAATTTAGGTAACATCAAATGAAATTAGCCAAGGGCAGCTTTGATGGTGTCTTGTACTAGGTGAGCCAGAGGGGAAGGAGATGGTGTTTCAGTTAAACAGAAATGACAAGACAAGTGGAGAAGCAGGGCGATGCTTAACCGCAACAGGGCAACGGACAGAGCAATGGGCATGGCATGTAGCATGGGAATGTATGGTATCTCTCTCCCTCAGCTCTGCCTTGTAAAGGTGTGACTTTGCCTGAATGCTCCATCTTTGGACTTCATGAGTTCCACTTCCATTTTTAATAAAGTTGGGATAATGTCTTGGGCAGTTGGGCTGCCTCTACTTGGCTGCCTATATGTAAAGCTACTGTGAACATTCTTGTTCTTGTAGTTATTTGTACTTCTTTCTCCTAGGGTAAATACACAGAAGTGGTTTTGCAAAGTCATAGATATACATACATTTAGGTTAACCAGTTGTACTATCTCTGAAAGTTTTTGGAACATTGAAGAAATGAATTTTGGGTGATTCCAGAAATTCTGATGAAACAAACAAGAGCTCTAGAGAACTCATTAAAGAAGGACTCCATCTATTCAGGAACCCCACTAGAGATGTAGGCATGGATTAAGGAAATTCTCTACTTTTGAAAAACTTGATGACTTGAAATGAAGTGGCATTTTTAGGTTAGGTCACATTATTCTTTGTGATGGGATGTGCTGTTGGTGCCCTTCTCTGTGAGTGGATCATGGAAGAGTATTAGATTTTCCCTTTTTGAATTCAGCCATGGCCATGTGATCAGCTTTGACTAATGAAGTGTTCATAGGATGGCCTGTGTCCATATGGCTGTGGCTTTAAGAGTCAGCTCATCATTTTTCATGTTCTTGGTCTCCTCTGCCACCATGAGGAGCAATGCCTAAGGCCAAGGCTGTTCCTGTCGTGCTCTTTGGTTATCAGAATGAAGGCGATATGGAGCAGGGCTACAGCCAACTCAGCCAACTTGCAATAGTTGTTGTTTTAAGTCACCAATGCTTAGGAACCATTTCTTACCACCAAATAACCTGTCCTGACTGATGTCATACTTCTTAACCATTGATCCTTGAATGTATCATGTAAGATCTTTGACCCATAGCTGCTAAACCTTATTAAATAAGGGGAAGGGCATCTGTTTGGGTTGATGCAACTTCCCAGAATTGTGAAGACTGAAATAAGCAGCAGATTGGGACATTACTTTGAAGATGTAACTTCTACAAATATGAAGTTTAGCTTCTGTTATTGTAGTATAGCCTAGCCTAATACTAGTGGTTGAAGACATAGGATCTGGAGTTAAGTAGCTTTGGGTAGCTTACCTATAATCTCTAAGTCCTTTCAGATCTAAAATATGTTCAGCAGTAGTTCCATTTTGTAGAGTGGTGTGCAGGTTAAGTGAATGAGTTCACCTAAAATATGGTACAGTGCCTCATCTACTCCATGATGAGAACTGTCTTCCATACTGGTCATTGTTATGTTGTTGTTGTTACCTAGGCACATTTTATGCTAGTAGAATCAGAGAACCCAGGGGAGGATCGGGATTCTGCAATTCTATTCTATTCTAATTGGAGCAATACATGTCTATAACTTTAAAAATATCTCCAGGCAGAGAAAATATCCATGCAAAGGAGGGGTCATTTAGGTGCTCTGGATTTTCTGTTCATAATAATTTATTTCAGATCTGATGCTAAAAGGGCCTTCTTCCAAGGAGTAAATCAATAGATACCGAGGTTCCCATGCCAACATTCTCTCATTCTTTCTAGAAGCTAGTCATGGGGGAGGAAATCACATCTGATGTGTTTACAAGACATTTATTTACTCTATTATGTGTCGATCAAAACACGGAGAGATAAATAGGAAAGTCTGGCAGTAAACAAATGGAGAGTGTGGTGTCTGAGTGCCTTCATACTTTTTTTTTTTTCCTTATGGTTTTTTTTTTTCTGTTTGTTTGTTTGAAATAAAGTCTCACTATGTAGGTCAGGTTAGTCTTGAACTCCTGATCTTCCTGCTTGCAATTCCCATGTGCTGGGATTATAGGTCTATGCCACCACATATTGCTAAAGTTAAAAAAAACCACACAGGACATAAGGGCTGATTCACTGATATGTGGAGAAAATAAAAACCATTAAATTTTTGTGGGGAAGGAGGAGAGACAAATAAGATGAAAAAGATCCACACAGGGGACTTCAATTTTATCTTCATTGTTTCCTTTGTTTTGAAAACAAAAAGGAAAAGAGGCAGGTGTTAAGATTAGATGAACCTGGCCTATGCGTTCGTGGTGGTGTTATTCTGTTATGCATTTGAAACATTTCACAGTATTCCAAAAAATGTTGAACATGAAGAAACAGAGGCTTTCAGGTCACTAGGAACTTGCTCATATGAACTTGCTGACTCAATCAGACAAAAACCCAGTACAGAATGAGAGAAATGGGCAATAGACCCCAAGCCTAGACTAGGAAATATTGGCAACTGATTACTGAGGGGTGAGGGAGAGTAGATCTTCTCTAAGGGAGGACTCTAGATAGGCTGACTAGACTCCAGTGGATGAGCGTGCACTGTAGGACATCTGGGTACAAATGCTTGACTAGAAAGGACTTAATATACGTTACAAAATGCATGATATACGGAGGGTAGGGGCTATTGGGGAAGTGCAGATGAGGGAAGGGGTCTAAATTGGATTAAGATCTATTATAGAAAATGTACAAAAATCAATAAAAATCTTAAATAATAAAAAGGGTAGGTCTTGAGTACATTTTATTCTGTTGGAGACTATTTTAATCACAATTAAAGATCCAACCCTGCCTTCCTCACTAATCCATTGTTTGAATGTGAGGGAGATGGTTTCTCAGGCTCTCTATGAGCCCTTACAGCATCTGCAGCCGAGCACAAAACACCCCAAGTGGTTCTGAAAGACACTAGACAAGCTGTATTGCAGTGAGGTTTCAGCTTTCTTGCTTAAGATCCTTAGTCTCCTGTTGGTGCTGATGACATGGGCTCTGCCTTTCTCTTATTCCCCGCCCCCCATTCTTTCACATCATGGTTCCTCAATAAGAACTACAGAATGAAGTGAGTTACTTCAAAAAAAATAAAGATAAAAAG
Organism: Nannospalax galili; assembly: GCF_000622305.1. Taxonomy (NCBI): domain Eukaryota; kingdom Metazoa; phylum Chordata; class Mammalia; order Rodentia; family Spalacidae; genus Nannospalax; species Nannospalax galili. Next base: position 2,319,477 of record NW_008355272.1, read on the forward strand.
AAAAATGTCAAAAGAAATGCTTTAGTCAAGGCATTTAACATTCTTTTTGGCATTGGCTGGGTTCTGTGATTACTTTTTCTTCCTTGTGACAGTGTTTGGTTTTCATTCATGATGCATGTGTGTGTTTAGGTGTGTATTTGGAGGCTGCTGGACAGAAGAGAGCATATTGGTCCAAGTGGAATGTTGTTTTTGTACAAGAACCCCAAAGCATATTGCCTTTAAATGAAATGCAAAATATGGTAGCTTCATGAGTTGAAGAACTTCTGCTATGGATAACCAGGGCCTGGGCCACAAGAATGAGGAGCTTGGAGTGGGTGGGGCCCAGACTATACAAGGGAAGGCACTCTGCACAAGAACAGCAAGAGAGCTCAACTGTAGCATTTAGGGTTCTGTGGCTAACTGGGGCCTGACCCACACTATTGCAGCTGTAGGCATGCTACTGAATCTGGTGGCGATTCCCTCTGGACTCAGCTATATGGAGATGCCTCTCTAGGCAGAATCTCTTATGTCTTTCAAGTACATAGTTAATGTTTGCAACAGCATAGACATTATTATAAAATACAGCTTCCATTTTCAATATAAATCCTATTTTGTACCATCTAAACTACCTAGAGTTAATCTCAATGAGTCTTAGGGGAAGAATTTTTGGAAAACAGTTTGATTTTTTACTATATCTTGCTCTCTGGGGGAAGAATGAGAATGAGGAATAAATGGCTGTAAGATTTGCTGAAGGGGCAGGAGATAGGGTAAATAGTCAAGTAATGCTGTTCCAACCAGTGTGCTCAGAGACTTGAATCTTGGTGGTGGTGATGATGATGATGGTGGTGGTGGTGGTGATGATGGTGATGATGGTGGTGATGATGGTGATGATGGTGGTGATGATGATGGTGGTGTGTGTATGTGAAAAATGACGTGTTCTTCTTCCCCACAATTCTCATTCCCTGGAGTAGAGGGGGGTGAGTAGGTCTTGGTTGCTCTTTATTAAATATTTTTGTGTTAACCACTGTATCCTTGGGCATGTTAGGCCCTCAAATATCTTGGAATAGAGCAAATATTCTGAGAATCACAGTGGTGGGCAGTGGTGTCCCTTGGTATTTGTTTCTAAGACAGTTACTGTTGAAGTAGGGCAACATAGTAGGAGCTCAGAGGAACATCATGGGTCTTGGATTTCAGAGTGCATGTGTGCCAATCGGTCATAAATGGAATGGCAGCCTAGTGAAGTTTCTGTACAATCACACTGGGGATGGGGGCTTGACACTTGTTCTGGGCTGAAGGCTATTTATTTCAGGTCTGCTTGCTTTGAGCATCAAGCATTGTACCATCCAGGTACTGTGGCAGCTGGGATGGCTAAGTACATGCTCACTGAGGTCATCCACATGAGGATGAGTTTGAAGATTGCCAGTCTTCAGATGAACGGCCTGGAGAAAGAGGCATATTCCTACAGTTCAGGGTCTGCTTTCTTCTGGACATCTGTTACTACTGGCTCAGACTTTCCATATTTTTTATCTAAGATGTACTAAAACGTCCAGGAAATATTTCGATCCCACACAAGTTCAAACCTCTCTCATTGCTTATGTTCTGATAATTGATTAATAATTCACCAAGAGATAAGGATTCTGTTGGGAGGATCTGATACTTTACTTCTGGGTCTAGTCTTTGTACATCTTTCCTCCAAATCCAGGCAGAGTTGCTCTGCCAGAATCAAGCATCTGACCTTTGAATTGCTATTTCTTCAGCAGAATCAGTAGGAACAGCGAGGCCCAGAGAGTTCAGGGATATTTATTGGAACATATGGCCTTGAAACATGTTCAAATATAATGAAAGAAAAGGCAAATGCCAGTGCTCTATTGATTACTTTTTCAAGTACATCTTCCTGAGGGATTAGAAAGGAAGCTGTGGGGAATATGGGGAATCTTGAATGGTGAACATCAGAAGCCCTACTGTAGCAGTATGGTTTTATTTTTCTTGAGACAGGGTCTTACTATGTAAGGACAGGGTCTTGTTATGTAGCCCTGGCTCGCCTGAAACCTGCTATGTGCTCAGGCTAACCTCAAATGTTCCACAATCCTCCCTCTTCAGCCTCCTTGAGTACTGTTATTATAGGCATGCACCACCACACTCGGCTTTACTATGGGTTTTCACATGATCGTGGTCGGCTGTGGGTAGCTCTGATCCAACTCAATGAAGACAGGAGATATGGTGAGCTGAATTGGGGTTAATTCATTTTGAATGAACAAACTAAAAGTCATGCTTGGTTTCTTTGGGCACACTGTGGATCTTACAGTATCAGGGAGAAGTAGTACAAGAACCCTAACACAACCATTTTATGCTTGGCTTTTGTTGCGTGTTGGCTGTGTTACCAGGAAAAGACATGGTATTCTCCCTGTCTTTGATGGTCCAGTTCCACTCCTCATCCATCTGGCTACCTCTTATCTGTCTTTCAAATCCCCAGCTCTGGAAAACTGGTATTCTAGAGTAAGTGAACCACCTTTCCTTGGTGTCTCTTATCATGTTTGGACTCTCAAGTTTTAGAACAATTGAGAGCTTTGTTTTAATTATAAATCCTAGTATGATGCTTCCTGCATGAGAGCCATTTTTTTGAAACACATTTACTCCTTTTAGCTTCATAACAGCTCTGTGAGTTTAGTACAATTTTTCTTATTTTACTGATGAAAATAATGAAGTTCAGATAGGTGTAGTATCTTGCCCAAAGTCTCAACAGCTAGCAGTAGATGAACCAAGACTCATTTCTGATAGTCTGGTTGTGGAATCTGTGTTCATAACCAGCCTAACGTAGGTCTCTAGTAGGTCTAGTGAGAACTAACTCGAATTATTCTGTATCTCCTGGTCCTGCCCCATCTTGCTGCTCTTCCCACACACCTTTGCATCCCAATTCATGGTATTTTGTCTCCAACTGCTGAGGCCCAAATCTTGCAGTCGTCTTTGGCAATTCTGTTACCGTTACACATTTGATCTATCTGGTTCCATCTCTAGTGTGGTTCTTACAGATCCTACCCCTTCTTTGCTAAGGTCTTGGTCCAAGCCACTGACACTGCTGGTGCATATCATGGCCAGAGCCTTCTCTCCAGCTTCCCGGCTTCCTTCCTCGTCTCAGAGTGCTCTTCCTATTGTCAACAAAGCAACCAGAGAAATTCTTTTAGAATTTGCCAGATCATGCTATTCCAGTGCTCAGTATCTTTTGTTGCTTTTGACTTTGCCCTTGCCTCTTTTATGTGACATCCTATTTCCTTGAATATCTGTATGGCTCAGTCCCTTTTGTTCACATAAATGCAACTCTATCACTGGAGTCCTCCCTCAGTTAACACAGTTTGTCTCTCATCTCCCTGAACCGGTCTTATGTTTCTGTCTGGTTTTCATGTAACATAGACATTTCCTGTTTTTTTGTGCACATCTTATTTTCCCTCACGAGAAGGTTAATTTTTCTTCTCTATCCCTGTCTCTGTCTCTGTCTTTGTCTCTGTTTCTGTCTCTGTCTCTCTCTGGCACAGAAGACTGTAACCAGAGCCTTGTGTGTGCTAGGCAAACTTTCTGTTCTAACCCACTTTTGAGGGTAGGGACTGTGTCTCTTTTGCCCAGTGTTGTGTCTAAGTGCTGAGAGCAGTGCTTAGCACACGCAGATATCGATCTCAATGTTTGTAGAATGAATGAAGCTGAAGAGTTACTGTTGTGTTTTTCTGCATCATCTCTTTTCATCTTCACATGATCTCCCAAGACCACCTGAGAATCTTTAGAAAAACAAAGATCTCTCTTTAGCCTCATTTCTCTAAAATGAAGCTAATCAGCACTTAACCTCTAAGGGGTTAAGGACGTGCAGTCCCGGTTCTGGGTAGGTTCCCTGGGAAGCAGAGACAGATCAGAATACAGGATTAGTTAGATCTCTCTTTAGCCTCATTTCTCTAAAATGAAGCTAATCAGCACTTACCTCTAAGGGGTTAAGGACGTGCAGTCCCTGTTCTGGGTAGGTTCCCTGGGAAGCAGAGACAGATCAGAATACAGGATTAGTGTCTTTGGTATTAACACCTGTGGTGAAGGAATTAGGATTGGCCACAGCAAGAACGTTGGCGTTGGCACAGCCATCACTCTAGGGAGCAGTCCAGGAACGGTGGCCTGAATAGGGCAAGCATGTCTGGACTCTGTAGTCTCACAGTGGCCAGTGGTTTTAGGTTGCTTTAGAAAGGCACGTGACCTTGGGTGAAGTGTTCTCTTTGGTCTGAGGTCCTAGGAAGGATGCATAACCACATCTTTTTCCAGCAGCTGGGGAGAATGAGTGCTCCAGTCCTCGTGTGCTTGTGATCTCTCTCCCTCC
>NW_008355272.1:2323836-2335597 GCF_000622305.1 Nannospalax galili
TCCCTCCCTCCCTCTCCACACAAATGCACTGGTAGACCATGCCAAGTATCCACCACAGTAAACCTGCTACAGTGTGTGGTTGGGGCGATGGCTTTCTTAATATACTGTCTTAATCTAGGAGTTAATTCCCCTCCTAAGAACATCTAGGGATTCTATGATCCATGAGTACTCTCACCCTTTGAGAGTCTCAGCTTCCCTGTAAAGACTTTAGGTCGGACTTGATCTACATGCCTTTCTCCTTATGCGTCTCCACCAGTGGGACTTTGTGGGCTTTGCAGCTGCTGAGGTTCAGCAGGTTTAGTGCCATCCTCTGAAGTTGAGATCTTTTGAGTAAAATGGTCAAGCTTTTGGAGTAGTCCCTCAGCTGGCCCTAGCTTCACTCCTCCTACCACCTGGAATCCTACCATTAGCATGTCATTATGTGTTGAAGCATTTTTCAAAAGTGTCAAGAATGTTCTACTTGTATCCAAGTGACTCTGAATGTTAAAGCTAAACTTTTATGATGAAATGTCCTTTATAGCCTCATTCAAAGACCCTATCAACCTTTCTACTTTGAAGTTATATAAATATGTCAACTGTTTTATTTTTTTCTTAGGTTTCATAGACTTTTAGTGAAAATGTAAATAACCTACCTGGATGGCTTCATTTGGCCATTTTCTTTGAAAGGGGTTAGAAATAGTTCCTGGAGAGCTGGAGTCTGATGTGATAATGGTCTGACACACTTGAGACTTCTTGCTAACTTCCTGCATGTCTTTGATGCTAGGCACCCCATTAATAAGAAGAGGCCAGTGCTGCTGTCATGGGACACACAGCCTTCTACTGGATGGTGTGTGAAATAGTGCTTTGTTTCTTTTGTTTTCTAACGTTTTGAGTAGGGATCTTTGCAGGAAAGTTAGCCCACAGTTGTGATGTGCCCAGGGCAGTGTTTCTTGAGGCTGGTGCTTAGTTTTCATTCTGCTGCCTGTCTTTTATCCCTCATCACCACCCTGAGAATGCTTTTGTAGCTGAGAAAGCTGAACCTGAGAGGGCATAAAGAATTTGCAGGGGATCTTCACTTGGATTCAGACTCAGGTGGGTCTGGTGCTAAAACCATCATATCATAGGCAAAACATGATACATGCACAGGTTGAAATGACACAGAGAAACACATTAATCCCACAATTCATAGAGATAATAAAAGTCCCAAGAAGTAGAATTAGTCAAGCCTGCTTGTTCTAAATACAAATGTGAATAAAGGAGGCATTTAAGAAAGAAGTTTGTGGGTCACTCCCCAGTACTGCTCTTTTTCCTGCTCCCTCCTTTCTCCTAGAAAGTACTATGGACATGGTGTTATGTACATGATTTCTTTCTCCTGGAGATAATCATTGTCACTGTTTTGTGAAGGTTCTTCTCCTCCTAGAAGGTTCTCCATGCATATAGCACTGGGTGAGGCATTTTCACACATGGATGGCACTCAGTGGAATGCTCTTCAAAGAGCTGGCTTGGGTATTGCCTTTCATTTCAGTTCAGTAAAGTCAGAAACCCTGGGAAGAGTTTCTCTGGATTAGAATCAGATTGAACTCTTGGCAGTTTGCTTGGGATTTGAGGCTGTCCATCTGGAGACATAGTGGGCAATGCCTACTCGGAAGCTAATGATCAGAAAATCCTTTTGTGTGAATGTGTGTGTAGCAGGGGTTGTGGAGTACACATTTACTGAAGATAATAACATGTTTTCTTCTTGTTTGTCAACTGTCATGTTTGTAATGATATAAATGTTAGACCCAGTCTTTGGCATCTTTCCTCTTGAGTAGAATATGCTCTGTAGAAGAAAAAGAACACATGTACAATCAGCATCAATAGGGTCCAGAGGAGGGGACTGGTCCACTGACTGATCAGAAGTTTGTCAAGTTGATGTACCAATGTTAGGCTATCAGAATCTTTTATTCACATGCATCATCCCAAATAGGAAAGCATGTTATTATCCAGTTTGGAGGGTATGTCTTCTAGAGTGGCTGGAGAGAACAAGAAGGGACAATTGGATTGAGAGTGAGAGCAAACAGGTAGAAATGTGGGCTGGGATTAGCTTGGTGGTAGAGTGCTTGCCTAGTGTATACGAGGCCCTGAGTTCAGTTCCCAGCAGCATAAAACAAAACAAGATGTAAAGTTGAATGGTGAGCAATTTTCCCTAAAACATTTTTTTGTCTGTTTTGAGTAGGGTCTCCTTGTAGCCACAGCTGGCCTAGAGCTTGGTATGTGGACCAGGCCAGACTTGAACTCATAGAGATCTGCCTGCTTGCTTCCCAAATGCTGGGATTAAAGACATGTGCCACCACACCCAGCCCTAAAACATTTTTATGTGGAATATTTTAAAAGCAGGGGCTGATGACCTTGTGGAAGGCATCCTTCATCAAGGGCAAAGCCCTGGTTCAGGAAGGAATCTTTGTAATCACTGTGTCTGAAAGCAGCCTGTGAGATCCATAGGGCACCCATCAAGGAGAAGATTTGTCCAGTTTGTGCAAACAGTGTGGGGTGTCCGACTAATCTGTTCACTCAGCTTAGTGTTTCAGGGCATAAAGTAATCTCATTAACTATAAGGCTCATGGCTGAGATGAGCCATAAAAAGAAACAGATTAACAAGAGAGAAGCACACAGATTTATTTAATGTAAGTTTTGTGTGGCCCGGGAGATTTTGGCAATGACTCATCAAAGATGTGAGATCTATATGTTTTTGTGCTATGCAGGAGTGTGATGTGATCTAATGGTAATAAACTTGGGGTGGGCAGACTTAGCAAGAGACTTTTGTTTATTTTCTTCTTGGTGTTTCTTGTTTTATGTTTCTTTTGATTCCAGGTATAGGGAAGGATATTTGTCATATGGGGAATCACAGAGAAGGGAGGGAGAATGTCAGAGCGTGACCTTCCTAGGTTTTATGGCCTCCTTTGTGGAAGGAGATGTAAGGAAAATTCTGGTCTACAGCCAGCTTCAGGGGAGAAAGGCAGGGAAGGTCACAGACTTTCCAGCTTCTGCTATCTCCTCACTTACCAGGGTGCCATATATTTTGGAGCAGACTTTTTAAATACACAGTCTGACCAGGCTGTTTGGCCCAGTGTAAGCAGCTGGAACTTTTCCCATGTGGTAGAAACTTGATAACATCTCAGCAGCTGGTTTCCAATCCCCCAACAGAGTCCAGAAAGTCCCCACTTTCTGTTTGGCAAAAGCTCATGTACCCATATTTCCATTTAGATGCATAACAGCTTGAAATTGACTTCTTGCTTCCTTGTAGTTCTAGAGGGAACCTTTACTGGGCAATTTCTGATAAAGAAAAAAGTTTTTTTTTTTTTTTTCCTTGTTGAAAAGAAAGCATTCAGATGATAGTTGCTTTTGGAGGTAAAAGTAGATAAAAAATATCTTTGCTGATGAAAGTGTCATAGTCACGCAGCACAGAAAGACATCCTGTATTTGGTTTCAGGGCTCCTGATGACAGCAGCCAGCAGAACTGGGGGTGGATCCCGTGGATGCCTGATTGTCCTCCATGCAGCAATGTGCCATCTGTTTCTAGTAGCTAGAGGAGCTTTGAGGAGCCTACAAAAACATTCCTGCCAGATCTGAAGAAGAGCCTACAAAAACATTCCTGCCAGATCTGAAGAATTTCCCTTCGTGTCTGAGATAATCCTCTAAACAGCATGGCAATTTAGGCATAAAAGTGTACTAGATATGGTGGTGTATACACCTAGTCCTAGTACTTGGGAGATGGAGGCAGAGGATTTTAAGTTTGAGGCCAGCCCAGCAATTTAATGAGACAGTGTTTAAGAAAAGGGATAGAATAATGAAGATGCACCTTTAAAAATGATCTGATTATTGTCCTCCCACCCCCAGCTCAGTGGCTCTCACAAGCTCTATCTTCTTCCTCTCCTGCTTCGCATCAAGATCCCATGACATGGCAAGCTGTTTCAGTATCCAGGACAGTTTCACAAAGGATTCTGCAATGGGCTGTTTGAGTTTCCATCACTCTAGGCTTGACTTGGGCAGGAGTGCATGCCAGGTCCTAATAGCTGCTATGTGGAAGGCAAACAGAGGTGGGATGGGCACTGCCCTCAGGGTGCTTACAGTTCAGAAGCCACTGAAAGAATAGAAGACTGGCACAGCTGCCTTCTGTGTCTTTGGCCTTCTTGAAAAATGTTAATACCATGGAAATCTCTTGCCAAGTATGTGGTAGCCATTTGAATAGGAAAAGAGACACATCGAGAAAATGCTTTCCTCAGTTAGCTGACCTGTCAGGTGCTAGATTAAGCCCATATGTGATATTTAGCAATTATGCAGGGAAGCCCCCAAGACCACAGTAGAGACAGTGAAGTATTTTATTAGTTACCTTTGCATCATTGTTGCACACCTGACAGAAACAGCTTATGCGAAGAATGATTTATAACAGTTCATGGTTTCAGAGTGTTTTGTCCATCATGGTGGAGGAAGGTATGGTGGAGCAGCTCACATCATTGCGGTGGGAGTGTTTGATAGAAGCTGTTCACATCATAGCCAACCAGGAAGCAGAGAAAGTGACCGGAACTAGGATCCGGTTATAATCTTCAGAGACCCACTCCTAGAGACCTACTTCAGCCAGCTAGGTCCCACCATTCCAAAACTTCCAGAATCTCCCCAAATGATGTTACCAGATGGGGACCAAGAGTTCAAACATGATTTTCAGATACAGACCTGGGTTTAAATCTGCTCTGCCTTTCTCCAGGTTTGTGATCTTAGACACATCTCTTGAGTCTCTGAGCGCGCGCACACATGCACCTGCACACACACACACACACACACACACACACACACACACACATGCGCGCACACATGCACCTGCACACACACACACACACACACACACAAGCCCTCTCCTGGCCTTTGGGAGCATGAAATGGAATTGTGTGTGAGAACATCCCAGACACAGACTACAGGCTCAGTAAAGGCTTCTTCCTTTCCCATCTTTCTGTTTCTCTAGCATTTGGAGTAGAGCCCAGAATGGCACAAAATGCTAGGCTCTAACACTAAATGTGTTTGAATTCCTCGTAAAAATTGAGCTCTTTCTAATTACAAAGTTTATACATTGCCAAGGCTGAATTAGGGGTGAGTATGGAGAGGAGAAGCTAATTATAGAGAAGCAGTCCACTGTAGTGGGGCGTGTGTGTCAGGGCAAAGGAGAATCACAGGGCCAATAACACTCAGGGCTGATTAATTTGGGAATAATTAAGAGACAGAGACGGGGATTGGGATGCATTGAGTGAGTTTGAAAAATAATTTCAGGGAGGTAGATGGTCCTGCAAGATAAGTTATGAGGCCTCTACTTATCATTTTCTTATCGAGAAATGTGGGCCTAGAGAGCTGTAGGCTGATGATACAAGGCCATACCCAGGCAGCAGAGACCAGGGGACTCCTAACAAGCAAAGAGTGGTACCTCAGTGGACCTGGTATGCACAGGGAACTCATGGAAGGCAGTTCTAAAGGACAGGGCATTTTCATGGCTAGGAATGGCAAGGGATAGTTTGTAGCAAAGGGTAGGTTCATTTCAAGGAAGAGAAGTCTGTGAAGGGGAGGCAAGCCAAGACATACCAACTGGGTCCTGTGACTTGCCAGCTGCTCTCAGACTTGCCTTCGGGGCGTGTATGTATGAGGAATAGTCCAAAATCTACTTTGATATCTTTATCAATCTCTCAGTCTTCTTTTTCCTCAAACTTAGATCTCTAGCCACATGTTCCTTGAGCCTTTTAAGAAGAGATCCCAATTTTCACTCTGTGTCCCCTATTGGAGCAATACTATTATGGTCTTAAGGGCAGCTCTGTTTTTTTTTTCTTTGTAAATTTTTAATTGGATTTTGTGTATTTAATACAGAAAATCTTAATCATCTTTATACCCCTTCCCCATTGGCACTCTTCCATACTCCCCTCCACTGGAATTCATTCATTTGTGTTAAGGCCTATTGTGTCAAGTTAGTGTCCTCAGACATCTCTCAGTGCAAGTGCATCCACTGAAGTCTAGTCACCCTATCTAGAGCCCCCCCCCTTTAAGAAGATCAGCTCTTTCTCACCCAGTGGTAATCAGCTGCCAATAATTCTTTGGCTAAGATTGGGACCTGCTGCCCGTTTCCACAGTTCCATGCTGGGTTTTGTCTACTTGAGTTTGAATAGATCTTGTGCATGCTGACACCATTGCTGTAAGTTCATATGAGGAAGGTCCCAGGAGCCTGTAGACACTATTTCTGTATGGTCATGCACCTCCTCCCTGGCTCTTATAATTTTTCCACTCCCCCTTCCCCAATGGTCCCTGAACCCTGAGTGGGTAGAGTTTAATATAGGAGTCCTGTTCAATGACCCACACTCTGCAGACTCTTATTATCTACGCTTCGGCTGTTTGTGATCTTTTTTGTTCCTGGATCCCTGTTGCATGAAGGAGCATCATTTCCCCTTTCTATGTTTCATGAGCCTTAGGTATAGAGGTTGCATTATAGATGTGTCACTTAGGCTTGGAAAATTCACAATGTCTGTGTGTGAACAGTTGTGGAACTCTGTAATAATCTCTGTCTGTGGCAAAAGAAGCTTCTTTGATGAGTGGTGACTGGGATACTTGTCTTTATATATAAAGGATCCATATTTTGCACATAAGAAATTACATTTGTTTAGGGATATGACAGCCTTGGGCTTTTCCCTAAGATCTATGACCTCTCCAGCCATGTGTATTTGGCTGTGTTTATAGCACTACACATGACCTTCCTCCCCCTGAGTAAACTTTAAGTCCAATTAGGTATCTGTTGATTACCCCCAAGATAAAAATGCCACTACTGCATCAATGTTGTATGCTGTTCAGGACACTGCTATAGTTATTAGGTCTTAAAGCTGGAGTTGGACCATTGATTAATGTTTTCCCTTAGCAACTTGTGTAGTGCTCTCCAAAGCTATGAGAGCTAGCCTTCAGGAGTGGTGTCTAACAGGGCAGTTCAGCTCCGTTGCTCCAAATCCTGTGTCCAAAGTATGTTCTGTCTTCAGCAACAGGGTCTTACCTTCAAGTTTGGGGAGGCAATCAAGGGCTACGGCAATAGCCTGTGTAATTTTGGGAGTCTCTTGAATTACCCTGACCAACAACTCAAAGGAAGGTTTCTCCTGTCTGGCACTGTTTCTTGTTATGTAGCCTTCAGCTGTACAGATGGGCTCATAAAGATATTGTCTGTGTAATGTTTCAGTAGGTTTTTGGACTAATGAAATTTCCTGGTTCTTTTTTTTTTTTTTAACATTAGCTAGGCAGCTCCTCATTCTCTCCCTGTCTAACCTTCCCTCCACACTCTCCCCATTTAAAGTATTCCCATTTTTCCCATTTCTCCCTTGATAATACCTGTCTCCTATGGTCCTACCTCTCTTTAATATATTAAAAATATATTCTTGCAAAGGTTCTAATGATTCAGATGGTAGAGAACATCTTATATGTGAAGAGAAGTTCTTATAGAAAGGATTTTTTTATGCTAAGTAATATTTCTTCCCCTGTACTATAAGGGACAGGACAGTGGGAGCTTGTTACATCCTCCTGGGTGTCCCTAATACCTGGCACAGGACCTCTGTGAATGTCCCAAATTATCGACAGAATAGATGGATGAGAGCAATGATGGAAAGTGTGCAAGGCCATCTGCCTAGGGAGCGACTACCAGAAAGGAGAAAGTGAAGCTGAGTGCTGGAGGGTGCATTGTTCACTGAAAGGTACCTACAGGCCAATTAAGTGTTTTGAAGGTCTTGAGGGGTCACGAAAAGATTTTTCTCCAGCTCTGTAGAAGAAAAAGAGACTGGTGGTGTTGGGGTAAATGGGTAAGAGGCACGTCAAGGCCATATCAGTAGAATGGCATGGAATGCTTCTCTCCAGACCTTACTTCTTTGATCTTGTGTCAGAATGTAGAAACTGTCATGACATTAGGCAAAATCTACCCGTCATACAAGGAAGGTAGCATTGATGTGGGATGTTCCTCCATGGTTCATTTGATAGTGACCATGGCACTCTTCAAGGTCAGTCAGTTGGCATTTTGTTATTGGCTTAGTAGTTTAAACCATTTGTTCCTTACCTCTGAAGAGAGTTTTCTATTTGTAGAATTGTTTTTGAATCAACTCTATTTTTGGAAGAAAAAATATGTCTCAGCAGGTTATAATATCTCTTCTTTTCTCCAGGAGATTGAAGTTCACTAGAAATATGACCTACTATAAATGCTTTTTAAGGGGAGCCCATGTTGTGTCCCATGAGCCTCTACGCAGTAGCAGGGGGGTCCTATTATAATAGATTTTGCTTTTCTTTCCAAAGAAATATTGCTGCTCAGATAAAAGAAGCAGGGACAAACCCAATACCCCAAACGTGTCTCCTTTCCTCCTTTGGCCTACCAATAAATCTATCTGTGCTGGTTTCTCTGCCGAGACTTTGAGGTATCAATTAGCTGACACCTTCTGTTTTCACTCATATACTTCACAGCTTGGCTGTGTCTTTCCTTCCATATGTGTCAGTAGGCATTCCCCTAAACTCCCTCTAAGATTCTGATGGACTCAGTGCCCACCATAGGGATCTCTTCACCTGATAATTTGGTATCATCTGAGTTTGTTAAAAGTTCACCGTCAGACTCAGAGTTGGTTTAGGGTGCAGATGTTCCTAACTGATCATTCAGGGATATCTTCAACTGTGGCTTATAGTAGATGTTCTTTGCTGGGTAAACTTGATTCTAAGGGAAAGCTGAGTTGTAGAGGAGAAGAGCAGATCCCCGGAGTGGGAACAAGGAGTTTTCTGGCAGGTCTGTCCTCCTAGTGGTAGTCAGTAGACTCCTATGTACTTTCAGTCTTTCCTACAGCTGTTATTTGTTGCCAGGAGCTATCTATCTAATCGAACAGCAGGGAATGCAATAATGGTGGCAGGCAGGTAGCTCAGTATAGGAGAGTTTGAAACTTGATTTCCTGAATTTACTAGCTCTGGGAGACCTTGGCAAGTGACTTAATCTCTTTGAGCCTTAGTTACATCATCTGTGGAATAGAAAAGCAAAATTATCTCCTAATGTTGCAAAATTGAGGTGAGAAGATAAACTCAGTTCAGAAAATGTTTCTTTCTACCCTTAAAGGCAGCATCTTCTATGTGGGTGCTTGGTGTTTGCCAATTTCCAAAGTTCATGTATGGTCTTCAAGATTTTTACCTTATTGCTGGCAAAAATCATCTATTACTTGTATTCTTCCTAGTTACTTGCCTTAAAAATATCAGCCGAGGGGCTGGGCAGATAACTCAGCTAAATGCATACCACACAAGCACTTGAGTTTGGATCCCCAGCACCCATGTCAAAAGCTGAGCAGAGTGGTGTGCATTTGTAACTCTAGTGCTGTTTTGGGATGGATGAGGTGGAGACAGATAGATCCCTAGAGAGCTCCCTGGCCAGCCAGTCTAGGCAGTCAGTGAGCTCTGGGCTCAGGGAGAGGCCCTGTCTCAAAAAATAAGGTGGAGAGTGATAAAGGAATACACCCAGTGTCAACCTCTGGCCTCCACATGCACATGCATAAATACACAAACACTCATATATATAATACACTATACACACACATAGATACACACACATATATACACATGCGCAATACTGGCTGAATGTATTTAAGAAAGAAGCTATGTTACTACTATAAAAATAGTATAATTATAAAAGGAAACCCAAAGAAAACACTATAATATCATTTTAGTTTCTATAAGCTATAATTGTCCCTTTAATAGCACTGATCTTGAAAGCTGTTCCCATTTCATTAGACAGTTAGAAAGTGGGCAGGGAGGTGGTGGAACTGGGCTAGCACCCACTAAAGAGCAGTTTTCCATATGCCAGAAAGAATTGAATGACCAATGGATGTGGAACACATTTGTCTTTGTTATTTGATGTTATTTAATGGTATAAAATAATGTTAGGTATCACAAGTAGCATTGTTGCTTTGGGAAGCATTCGCCCTAGGAATCATTCATTTTCAAAACAGAGTATAGGTGGAAGTTTGCAATTAGGGTTGCTGAATGAAGGAGATGGAAGGTCTGGTAAGAAGATGGTCAGGTCCAGGCAGTGGTTCAGGCAGGGCCCTGGAAAAGATAGGATGCTGAAAATCTAAAGGGCCTCCCCTGAGAAGACTGAAGGCTTGTACTTCAGAGGTGAATCTAAAGCCCCAATTGTCCTTCTGGACAGGTGTGCTAAAGTGAAAGTTAGTGAATATGGAGGAGACCTCTCTCCATGTGTATACTTATACAATAACTATTTTTGTTGAGCTCCTTCTTGGCGATAGGCACTGTACCAAGCTTTCAAAAAATATTCACTTATTTTCATAGAAACTCAATGACTAAAATTCCATTTTCTTCTCATTTTACACATGAAGAACAAAGCTTAAAGGGTCAACTACCTACTCTGATTCTCTGAGCTTGTACCTATAAATATAATACAATGTGCAAGAATCTGCTTTAACACTGACTCCAAGGCCAAAAATGTTATGAAAAAATTGTGATGAAATCAAATTCCAGAGAAGAGGGATTGGCAAGATCCCCATAAATAATTTTTTCTTTTTGAGACAGGGTCTCGCTATGTAGCTCAGGCTGATCTTGTGCTTCAGCCTCCCAAGTGCTAGGATTACTCTGCGTACCACCACATTCCGGCCCGTAACCGGCTTTAGTCAGGTTCCCTTCTGCATTCACTGGTCTCTTAAACTGTGGGGGTGCTTAGCTTGTTAGTCCCTGGCTGTGGCTAACGTGGATTCCTACCATCTTCCTGCTGCTCAATGCTGCCTTCAGGAGCAAGCCTACCTACATATGCTGATAGTTATGCTTTGGATAAACCAAAGACATACTGCTCAAAGGCTCTTGATTCTTTTGTGGGCATATTATGGGCTGAAACCTTGATGTTGATTCCAGATATCCAGGGAAAAGGGCAGATTTCATTCCCTCCTAGGGAGCTCATATCCCCCTTTCTATGGCTCCCTCTCCAGTGGTTGGGCAACTCCATAAATCCAAGTACCAGCTCCTGTCTCCTTCCTTCTGGCTCAGCTCCTGGAGGGACCTAGCTATCTGAAGACTTGGATGCCTCTTTGTTCTTGCTTTTGAATTTCAAAGACAGGATGATCTGCTTTTAGGGGTAAGAGAACTTATGTCAGAGAGCTTTGACTTATGTGAGAGAGCACAAGGGCTACTTGGGGAGCTTGCTGATGAAGTAGATTTCTGTGCATCTTGTACTGTAGCGTGGTTGGAGTACAGTCAAGGAGTCTACATTGGAGTAGCACCAGACCACTGTTTTGAGAGTTTGAGACCACACAGTGGAAAACACCGACTTGGCTTTAGAACACAGAGAGGGAACAAATTAACGTTCCAGGGAGTAAGGATGTCTCAGATCATCCTGCCAGAGACATTTGCATAAACAAAATATATTTATATAATACCATGGATACTGTTGTCTAATAATATGATTTTCCCAACATTTTCATTTAACATAGTTTTCCATTTTCTTTTCTTCTAAGTAAAAGTCCTCAAAAACATAATTTTTAGATTACCACATTATTTAACCTTAAAAACATGAGAAGACTTATTTGCTTAGTCCCTGTTGTTTAGCATATGATTGCTTCAATATTTGATATTTATAAACAATGTTAAAATTAACATTATCCATAAATTTTTGTCCTATTTTTCTATTTTGAAAGCAAAATTCAAACTCAATCTGGCTTTACTTGAAAGGATTTGATATTTAATTTTTTTTTGTTTAGTTTCTTTGAAAAAAAAA
>NW_008355272.1:2335920-2337911 GCF_000622305.1 Nannospalax galili
TTTGGAAACTGGCTTTCTATTTCAACAGAGTGGAAACTAGACAGGCAGGTCAGTTAAGAAGAGGGAAGAACTTTAAAGGTTAGCACTAGTGAACTAACAAAACCCTAAGTGGGGCAAGGACAGAAGTGGTTGTTGGGGCCTCGGAGAGCAGCTTCCCATTCCCAGCCAGACAAGCCCTGGTACTTTCAGCCCATGGTTGATGAAACCTCTGCCCAAATCACCAAACAGTGTATTTTAGGAGGTGTTGCAGGTGGTTAAAACATATTTTATGCTTAGAAACTTGGTGACAAACAACTCAAGCCATCTTAAAACACTGTGTCCCCAGCTTCTGAGCTGGGACTGTGCCAGCATTAGGAGGAAAACAGGAAAGAGACAGTGGCTTCCTCAGTATTTCAGCTAATCTGGCCTTTTCATTTCATTTTTAGTTTTTCAACAGAAGTAATTAGCAGTATTAAACTAGCCGGTCCATTTACAGGCCTTTTCTCATGTGCTTTTAGTGAAGCATTAATAACAATTAACCTCCTTCACTGAACAAATATCTTCAAAAACCTGCTATATTCAAGACTCTGTATTTGGTGCTGGAAGTTAAAAAGAATAAAGAAAAGAAAGGCATTGTTTTCCCTATCCCAGACTTGTTCACAAAATTCTGGCAGAGAGACACATACACATAAACAAAGCTACACTGACTATCATGTAATATGATAATATGGAAATACATATAATGTCAGGGGACCTCTTAGAGTAATTCTAAATGTACAAGAATAAAGAGCTATCAAATTTTCATCCTGTAAACATTGCTCTTAACTAGAGAACTATCTTAGATATTGAAACAAGAATACTTATATATTTCTGAGATGGTTCACTGTGTTTTCATACATATACAAGACGATATTGAGGCAGATGGCTGGGCAGGGACTTGGAAATCACCCAGCACAGTCCTCACTGGAGAGGCAAGGGTCTGGGGGCCTCAGAAGACAGGTGACTAGTGAAGAATTCCACCGTGGTTTGAAGACAGGATCAGGATTTTCATTCAGTCCTCTATACAGTAGCCTTTCTCTTTTACATTCTTCAACTACTCATTATTGATACTGACTTCTCAATAAGGATGGGGCCTAAAGTAAGAGGTAGCATAGGAGAGATGGAGATTCACCTACCACTAGGTTCATATATGGGACCTGCAAAAGCAATAAAGATAGTATAATTAGTTACCTTTTGCATTGGTGTGCCTGACAGAAATAAGTTATAGGAAGGATTTATTTTGGTTCACAGTTTAAGAGAGTTCAGTCCATTATAGTGAGAAAGAAAACCTCTCCATTCATAACATGGCAGGTCTTTTTAAGAAGCAAGAAGTAGACTTGGATTTCTGTGAGTTAGAGGCCAGCCTGGTCTACAGAGAGTTTTGGCCACACAGTGAGACTTTGTATTAAAAAAATCCAGCCCCGCGTCCGGCCCTCGCAGCGCCCGAGCGCCCGCTCACCTCCAATGCCGACTGGCCGCCCTGAGCCACTCGAGGAGTCACCGCCCCCGTGGCCGACCCGGCTCCCGCCAAACTTGCTGGAGCGCCCACAGCCGCAGGAAGCTCCACAGTGGCGCGGCGCGGCGCTTCCAGGGCAGCTTATGGGCAATACTGCTTAAAAGTTTGGTTTACCACTACTATCCTCAGGCCTCTTGGGGTAAGTCTATAGCGCAGCTCTGCGCGCCGGGACTCCCTAAGCCACATTCACCCTTCCATCCCCCCCACCTCGCCGTTCTATACTCCTAGTTTGAGCCCTGTGCCATTCCTAGTCTTGGGGCCCCAGACACCTGGGGAACCAATACTGTTTCCTGATCCTTCTCACCCAGAGCAACTCAGTCCCTCTTCTTGGGCTACAGGAGCACCGCTTCTGGTCCTGACCCCACCCTCACCTCTCTCTGCTTCCCTGGGCCTGCACCACCGGCTAACTCTCCTAGCCTGCACTACTATCCTCAGGCCTCTTGGGGTAAGTCTATAG
>NW_008355272.1:2344036-2353218 GCF_000622305.1 Nannospalax galili
GAAGCAAGAAGTAGCCTGGAATACTCCCAAGGATCTTCCTTCAGTGATGTACTTACTCATTTAGGTTTGTCATTCCAAAGTTTTCAGGGCCTCCCAAAATACTACCAGGGGACTGAATATTCAAATACATGAACTGATGGGGACATTTCAAATTCAATCGATAACATAAAATTAAACAGAGAAAATCTTACAAGTTTTGCATGACACAGGAACCTTTGGAAGAGATGACCCAAAGAATCAGGAAGATCTGTAGACAGCTGGCTGTGTGGAAGCATGAGTGAAGGCTGGGTCCAAGGGGTAATAAAATAATACAAGGGCTGTTTAGAGTCTACTCTGTGCATCCTCAGGGTTAAGGACATTCCTTTCTTCTGGGCATTGGGTGGGTACCTGTAGAATGAAGGTCTTATGACCTACTTTAGTGGAAGGACAGAGAATTCTTTTATGAGTGGCTTGAAGGGAGATAGGAAAGGGGAAGGCCAGAGACCTTCTTGTTTGTACTGATTTTTCAAATGCCAAGGTGCCATATTTGAGGGCAGTGAGTCTATTGGCATCTCCTAAGCTTAAATGAACATCTCTTTGGTACTTCCCTGAGGTTGCTGCCTCACCCCACTCTTGGTTATGTAAAATAGATTACAATGAACTTCTCAAGGGATGTTTCTTCAGACTTTCCCCGTATGTGCCCCAGTTCTCCCCAATCCCTGTCAAACAGTTTCAGGGGTGTATGAAGATACTGAGCCCTTATAAACATAGGGTGCCCACCGCATTCTTCTTCTGCCACGACTCATTGGGTTAAATTTCTCATCAAAGCCAATTACAGCTGAAGGCATAGCAACTACTGATTTCTGTCAAGCAGGACACTGACTCTTCAGGGGTGGGGCTTGCTGCCTATGCTAGTGGGATCATCTTCTGTTATTGCTTGCACCAAAGTAGCCACATTCTGGACTTTCGATATACTCCACCAGCATTTGACTGAACCTGGAGAAAAGCTTCAGATTTTGCTCCTTTCCCGTAGCTGTGACACATTGGTCATGACTAGGCCATGCTCCCTTACTCTCTGTCTTTTAAATTTTTATTAATTAATTAATTTATTTATTTTTATTTTAGGTGTATGAGTGGTTTTGCCTACATGTGTGTAAGTGTACCAATGTACCTTGCCTGTGGAAGCCAGGGAGAGTGTTGCATCCCATGGAACTAGAGTTATGGACAGTTGTTAGCCATGTGGGTACTTGGAATTGAACCTGGGTCTATGTAAAAGCAGCCTCTGCAAGAGTCATTTGGCCCTTAATGGCAATTTGTATTGTATTGCTCCTAACTGCAGAGTCATCTTTCCAGCCCCTCATTCTTTCTTCTAATAGAAAGCTCTCATCCTTCCCAAAGTGGAGTCTAGGATATGTGCCAGATGGACCCTCAAATCTAGACTCCAGGTATAAAGCCAGCACTTAAGTATTTAGAAGAGCCTCTATTCATGCACATTGGTACATGATGTGGGAAACACAGACATCAGCAAATTAAATGGACTTTTTTCAGTAGTGGTGACAACTGAAGTACTATTTGCATATCACAACATCTACTTGTTATGAGCACACAATTAAATAATTATCAGTAAATATACTGAGCTGTGCAGTCATCACTATAATCTAATTTGAAGACTGCCACTCTTCCAAATTCTCTCAACACCCACTCCTACCCTGGCCCCCAGACAATCCTTAATCTGTTTCTTCTCAGTGTTAGCTTGCTCATTCTGGACAGTTTATGCAAATGAAATAATATGTGGCCCTTTGTGACTAGCTTAATATTTGTCCAGTTTGTAGTATGTATCAGTCATTTGGCCCTTAATGGCAATTTGTATTGTATTGCATGTGTACATGATGTTCAGTTTATGTATCCATCGGTTGATGGACATGAGTATTTTTTCCCAGTTTGGAGCTCATAGAGATGCTACTGGTGTGAACACACATGTACAAGTCTTTGTGTAGGCCTGTCTTCACTTGTCAGGTAAATTTTTAGATTGGGATTGCCAGTTTGATGTTAAATGTATGTTTAACATTTTAAGATCCTGCTAAACTGTCTTCCAAAGTAGCTGTACCGTTCTTACTCACAACAGTAGTCTCTAAGAGTTCTAGAACATCACCACCTAGCCCACACATGCTGTCATCTGTCCGTTGATCATGACTATTCCAGTGGTATGTAGTAGTGTCTCTCTGTAGTGCTAAGTATGTTTTTGTTCAGTTCTTCTTGTGCTGTGACTCACCCAAAGAGAATCATGAATAAAGTATTGAATATTTACCAAATTTATTTGTTTTTGGAATCCTTTCCTCTCTTTAAGCCTAATGGTGTTCAAATTTCTGGGGAACATTACATCATTTGATTATAATATTATTTTTAACTTTGTTCCGTATGATGTTTAATTGTGAACAAGTGTTTATGGCACATTGGTTCTGAACCATGCAGCTAGATGCAGAAGTTAATAGACGGTAAGAACTAATGAAAGACACTGAAGAGATTAACATTAGTAGTTTGCAATGAGTAGCTAGATGTCATTTCATTCTTCTCTGTACTTGGTTCTCTAGCCTAGCCCAGATGGGTCCCAGATCTTACAGGGAGGGAGCTGAGCTCAAGCTGGAAACCTGGCTACATTTTAATTCCCAGTACTCAGCTAATAGTCATCATGCTGACAATAGTTAGATTATTTGTGTTAGTAATCCTGTGTATGCCAGGTGTTGTGATGACAGTGTTCAGATATTTCACTGAATCTTCACAGTGACTTTATGCACAAGTACTGTTATTATAATCATTAACAGATGAGGAAACAGGGGGGACAGAATGGTTGTTCGTAGCTTCTTCATGAGTAGCAAGAAATATCAGAAGCAGGATTTGAATCCAGACCCCTCAGATACCAGGGTCTTTGTTACCTATCCCACTACATAAAGGGCAGATCAGTTGAAAAATATTTTGTTTGTTCTAATTATACAGAAATCATAGAGTGCTGGAAATATTTCTAGTCCAGATCTCAGACTTTGAATTCAAATTAGAGAATCCTCTTAGAATCATTGTACTCTGTTCTTCCTAGTACTCTCCTTATCTGAGGGAAGATGTCCCACTTGCTCCATACATCCCCTGGTACCTGCAGCTCCCTTGTTTCATTGTCTGCACTCCAGGTTTTCTGTTAAAAGGCAGGACTGACATCTTCACCGCTGAGCCCTTCCCAGATCTCGGTTCTGCATACCCCACTGCCTTGATCCCTTGAACGACCTTCACTGTCTCCTGATGCTCATAAAAAATTCTCGCTCTTGAGCAGGGCGCTGAGAGGGACCTCTTTTCCTTCTCCACCCCCCCTCCCCATACTTCCCCTTGTGCATCACCTGCTGCGGGCCAGCTAGCTTCTTACTGCTGCCCAAACACCAGAGCCAGTCTCTTTAGCCTGTGGTACCCATTTCTCTGAGTCATTTTCGGCCCTTGGACATCACTCTACTTCTAGGGTGCTACCTCAGCAGATTCCAGCCCACAGTGAATCCCCTTAGACAGCCTTTTCTTCTCACTCTGGGTTGTCTGGCTTTTTCATTCCCAGGCTTGTTCTCTGGGTGGTAATCATAGTTCCTCCACACAGGACTCTTATGCAGGTAAAAAGAAGCAAAGCCCAGTGCATGGCCCCAAGCTATAATGCAAATATTCAATAAATGAAAGATAACGTGATTAATATTAAGATTGTGTATTAGTGATTTTTCTCATTGCTGTGACTAAACATCTGACAAAAGCAACTCAAGGGAGGGGCTTTTTCTGGATCACAGTTTGAAGATACAGTCCATCATGGTGGGGGAGGTGTGCTGGTAGGAGTGCCAGGTGGCTGGTCATATCGCATCTGTAATTAGGATGCAGAATGCCTATTGTTACTTGCTTTCTCCTTTCTATTCTGTGTGAACCCCAGCCCATATGGCGGTACCACTCACGGTCTTCCCTCCTCAGAAAAGCCTGTCTGGAAACACCAGATATACCCAGAGATGTCTCCCAAGTGATTCTAAATTCAGTCAAGTTAACAATGAAGATTAACCATCTGGTTGTAAGTTTCATTACTGCATGATGTTGGGCATTGTTTTAGTCTGACTTTCTCAGGGCCTTAAGCATCAAAGATCCTGGGGAATGCTTGCTGAGGACGGGCAGACAAATTCAAACGTAGGAGTAGAAGCTGACTCCTGATCTGCTGCCAACCCAGTACTGGACCCTGACTTGCATCCTTGGAGTCCAGTTTCTTCCTCTGTACCATTTCTACCATTCTGTTTGAACTCAACTTCAGACTCAATCCCTGATATTGATTCTCTGTGTTGATTTGGACACATTCTTTTGTCCTTCTAGTCTTCAGTTTCTCATGTGATATGGAGAAAATAATCTTGTTCCATTCTTGACCATCTTGGTGCTCAGCTAACAGTTGCTCATGTAAGTGTCTTTTCATTGCTATTTAGTTGATAAACACCAGGCTTGTTGAATGTGTTCATTTCATAGGGCTGCAATAACAAATACTACAGATTTTATGGAGGTTCTTAAAGTCCTGAATCAAGGTGTCAGTAGCTTTGTTCCTTCTGAGAGCTGGGAGGGAGACTGTCCCAGATCTGTCTCCCATCTGCTGGTAGTCTTGGGTTTGCTGTAGCTTATAGATGGCACTGTCCCAGATGCACATCTGTCTCCATGTCTCAATTTCTCCTTTTCATAAGGACACAATCACATTGATTGGGGGTCATCCTAATGTCCTCATCTTAATATTTGATTACTTCTGTAAAAATCTTCCCCTCCCTCCCTCCCTCCCTCCCTCCTTCCCTCCGTGTATGTGTACCCATGAGTGCTGAGGCCAGAGGAGGCTACCAGGTATCTTTCTCTATGGCTCTTCACCTAATTCCCTTCAAACAGAGTCTCTCACTAAACCTGGAGCTCATTGTTTTCTCAGCCAGTCTGGTGGCCCGTAAGCCTCAGTCATCCTCCTGTCTTCTGCTCCCTCTCTGTCCCCACCTACTCCCCAGTACTTTTTCACGAGGGTACTAGGGATCTGAACTCAAGTCCCCTTGCTTGTGCCCCAGACACTTTTACTCACTGAAGTAGGTTCCCAGTCTCAAGACCTCATTGTTAATGAGATTACATTCTGAGATCTTGAGGGTCAGGCCTCAGCATATCTTTTTGGAAGGAAAAAAATTAACTCATAATATTGCAAATAACTAACCATAGTGTTCTCTAGAAACTGTTCTTCTGCAAAAAAGTTTGACATTTCTCAATGGGGTAGAAACTTTGGAAAATACTAAAAGCTCTTGACAGTGAGGCCTCTTTATTTCACTGCACTTGACATTTATAGCAGTTCCTTCAACCTTATCAGGAGAGTGGGATTAGCTTTGACAAAGCTCTGTTTCTTTCCACAAAGCAAGTCCCAGAACCTTTGCCCAAATTGTTATTTCTCATGTGCTTTCAGAGTTAAAATCTTTCATTCCTGACCCATTTTTGCAGGGCCCCAGAATGGAAATAATATAGCAGATCTCAGGTGGTTGGCCTGTCTTCTCCATCTGACAGCACTCTACAAACTCTCGTACTGTTTACATGTAATTTATATTCCTCTGGGGTTCCTAAATGTGTATAATAAAAACAGATTTAGAATATTAATCTAACATGGTCCATACCAGTCTGGTCTAATATAAATTTATTACCTGGAGATGGGAAAATTCTCAAAGTGTGAAAGAGAGTCATTTGTAGCACAGTCCTATAGCACTGTTTCTTCAATTAATGTCCCCTGGGTTCTTAGTGGTGTTGGTGAAAAATGCAGACTTCCAGTCCAGAGTCCCACTTTGTAGTTCAGTGTCTTTGGAGGACAGGCTCTGAGATCCTACTTCTAACGAGCCACTTGAGTGGTTCTGGCCCACCCTGTATTTGAGGACCACTGTTTTCTGTCATCTTTCTAGGAGAAAACACACTGTATTGCTGGGTTAGATGATCCCCAGAGCTGGAGTCTGTCCAAGGCTTATGGGGAGGAGAACCAGGTGGCAGGTGTGGGGTAGAGGGCCCAGAAACGGGCTGTGGTCAAGAGAGATGTCCAGCAGCCACAGCTACAAGGGCAAATGTGTCCAGTTCATTGTGAGGTGGTATCTGCTGATAGTAGGGAAAGGCTATAGGTTTTAGGTGGGGCAGGAAGGCCTGTAAGGGTTGGTAGCATATAAACTTGTTGGCAGGTGGGCTGAGTTGATGAATGGGTTTCTGGCAACCTGGATAGGAAGAAATTTGAGGAATGAAGGAAAGAGTAAGGGAAGGACTTCACCTCTATAGCAGAGGGTCTGTTCAGTGAGGTGTGGCCTCAGGACTATGGGGAGCTATGTGAAAACTCAAATTTCTGAGTCCTAATCTGTCGGGACTCGGGTTTGCTTTGCTTAGCGGGGGACCTGCTGGCTTCGGGGCAGAGGGTCTGATCGGTGACAGAGTCACAAACTCTGGGACCTGTGTCTTCCCAACAGGATGATTTATTTTAGAATTCAGATGGTTTTTATACATCCCAAGGAACTAGCAGCCCCGTGGGATATGGCAGTCACATGCAAATATTTAGGGTACAAAGAAACAGGACATTTAGTCTGTTAGTTGGTGCCAGAAGGATTCTTAAACTTTTACTCAAGGTTATCAATGCCCATCCAGTAATTTATTGGCCACAATGTTTTCTTTCTTAAAGCTAAAAGCATGGTGAACTTTTAGCTTTTAGCTCAGGAGTAAACCTTTAACCTGGCCTAATCTCTTAGCCAGGGATAGCTGAGTTATTTGTTTAGGACAAGGAGATGAGCTAAGGGTTGTTGAACAAGACGCTTTCCCACAGAGCAGGGAGCCTGAACTTTTATGACAGGCTGCTTCCTCCTGCCAGACTAACAGTGTTCTGTAGGACAGGGATTATCAGAGCCACTGTTTTCAGTGCCCCTCCCTTTAGCAGAGAATGCAGCCTGGACCTATAAGTTTTAGGCTCACCTCACCCTAGGGCCTGGCATCCTGATTTCCTACACTAATCAGCCCTTCTGCAGGACTCTGGGAAACTGTGCTTTCAAAGTCCCTAGGTGATCGAGTGTGTCAGTCCCTCAGAATAGCATTTAGGAAGCGCAAGGGCCTGGAAAGAACTGGCTTTAGGACTAGTGGACCTTGCAGGGAATCCTAGCTTTGTAACCTTGATTCAGTTAATAACCCATTGTAAGCCACTGTTCCTTTATCTATAATATGAAGTACTCCCTCCTCCTTCCCTCATTCCTTCTACCCCCCTTTCTCTCCCCTTCTGTGCCCCTTCTAGTTTCAGAGTTATGAATAAGGATGTAGCACATTTTCACCCACATTTGGGTACATTGTAGGAGTAGGCATCATTCAATGATGGCTCCAAATCTTGTGAAACTTGAGATCCTAGAAGGTAATTAGGGCAGGATATCTGGCCTTTGAGTGTTGGACCCAACAGAAGAACCCAGTGGTTAGAACTGAGTTATAAGACCCTAACCTTGACCCTAAACAATGTTGGTTTCTTGTTCCCCAGAACTGGAACTAGAAAAAAAGAAAAGAAGGCAGCAATAATGTTATATCTTAAAATAATATTGACATGCAGGCCAGGTACTTGGTGTGTAACCTTTTGAGTTAAGTACAATTACTGTTCTACTTTACAGATGAGAACACTGAAGCTTGGAAAGAGGTGTACATATTCACCTATCTGTTATTTAAAAATCATCTTCAGGTCTAGGCAGTTTTCCTCTGGGTCTCCAGCTCCCTGTTCTTGCCCATTTAATCCAAGTACAAGGTCAGAGTCACCATTTAGCCACATTAAAAATTCTAGAAAGCAAGCTGGGACTCAGGGAAGACTACCCAGAATATTTCTGCACTCATCATTTCTAGGTGTAGAATTATACAGATACTTTATAACAAAGTTAAAAGGGAAGGCATTTTTCTAACAGAAACTGAGTTGTAATATACTTCCACTGTTGCCAAATGCTTGAAAAATTCAGAGGTGAAATCTACAAAGCACCTTTGTGCTGAAAATCCCTTGACCACTTCATATTTCATTCATGTGTAAAATTTGACCTTCACTTGGGTTAATCAGAGCTCAAAGGGCCTCTCTGTCCAGGGTTTCCTCTCCTTCCTTTCAGGCTCCCTGACTCAGTCCTCATTCAGCTAATGTGAATTCAAATGTCTAATCATGATTTCTTCTACCTTGCACATGAAGTGTGGACATTATGAAAGATATTAATTTGATTTGGAGGACATCGTGTCAGAACTACAGCCTCCTGTAACTCTTCTGTTTCCTGTCTCTCTTCCAGGGCATAACCTTCAGTAGCAGAACCAGTCATCATAGTGACCTGCCAAGTGCTGCCTGCACCTTGTCAGGAGAGCAGCTAGACCCATTCTTAATCAGCACCTCCCTGCACAAGCCTCTGGGTCAGAAGAGGAAACCAGGCCAGAGTTTGAGACTTTCCAAAGACTTCTACCAGACATTGATACTTAGGTTGTCTTTGAAGGAATCTGGGGGATTGGAGACACAAAGAAAATAGGTGTGATTTTCACTGAAGTCACATGAACACAGTCACCATTTCAACCATATAATGGATGATGGTTATTGAAACAGCACAAACATCTACCACAGAGCAAAAGATATAGAGAGGCAACCAGGCAATCCCGGAACCCAGGAATGGATGACTACAAGTATCGGGACAGCTATGAGGGTTATGGCCACAGTGATGGCTATTACCGGGGCAATGAGTCCAACCCAGAAGAAGATGCACAGAGTGATGTCACAGAAGGCCACGATGAGGAGGATGAGATCTATGAGGGCGAGTACCAGGGCATCCCTCATCCAGATGATGTCAAGGTCAAGCAGACCAAGATGGCACCCTCGAGGGCAGATGGCCTTCGGGGCCAGGCTGACCTGATGGCTGAGAGGATGGAAGATGAGGAACAATTGGCCCACCAGTATGAGACCATCATTGATGAGTGTGGCCACGGGCGCTTCCAGTGGACTCTCTTTTTTGTCCTGGGTTTGGCGCTGATGGCTGATGGAGTGGAAGTGTTTGTGGTGAGCTTTGCCCTGCCCAGTGCAGAGAAAGACATGTGTCTATCCAGTTCCAAGAAAGGAATGCTTGGTAAGTGGAAATTTCCAAAGGACATTCTCTTTGTGGCATTAAATAAATGAAAAGGAAGGCTATATA
>NW_008355272.1:2353464-2357801 GCF_000622305.1 Nannospalax galili
TGTGTCCTGCAAAGTTATAATTTTACACTGATTTTCCCATACAAAAGTCAATTAATTGGCACTCATAGATAGTGTCAGAGCTTGTTTTTCTATTCAGAACAGATTGATTCTTGAGCTCTTTCTTTGATCTACAAATCTTAGTTTCTTAAGGGACAGATTTCTCTCCATGTTAAAACCATCTTCAATATCCAAGTGATAATACATTTTGGAACTGGTAAGCTAAAGTTCTCGTCTGTCATTCCTTCTTTCTGTGACTTCCAAGAATCCAATGGCATCTGCTCCTGGCTTCTCTTGTACTAAGAGCTAGTGGCTGAGTGCCCATGTGCCTTGGAGATGAGTGATGGGCTTGAGCATACCCGCAGAGCCCCTGTGGGCAGTTGGGAACCATGCTGTGAAGCACAGATGGATTCTGAAGAATAGAGGACCAGCTTGCAAGGCAATTAGCAGATTAGTACTGAGCTGAGCCTCAGCTCAGGGTTTGAGGCAGAGAGGATTTTGTGAAGTTAGAGAGAGAGAATGGGCACAAATGGTGTGGAATAGAAGAGATCCATCATAATGTAGCCAATGGCTTGTCTCAGTCCCCAAACGTCCTGAAAAACATATCTACTCTCTAAATTTAGAGCTCAGGAAACATGTAGCTATTGAGAACTTGTGAGTCAAGTTCTCATTCAAGATGAAGAATACTTATGGCCCCCTTGAGCTCAAAGTCTGTCCTTAGCTCATTTGTTCCACAAATAGGTTCATATTTCTGGTCTATTCTGTGCCAGTATCTGTGAAAAGGTTCTGCAGAGAAAAATAGCCCATTTCTCAGAGAATTTGCTTATCACAAGACAAGAAAGCCTTAATGAACAAAGAAAAGATTCAATTACTTCAGGGATAAATACTATGACATGCCTTGTGTGATTCTAGCCCTTGGACTTGCCTTAGAGCAGGAGTTGGCAAACATTTCCAAAAAGGCCTGGATGGTAAAGATTTTAGAATTTTCAAGCCCACAGGGCCTCTGTCACAACTGGAAAAAGCTGCTGTGGCACCAAAATGTCCACATGTCAACAAATGGATGTACTCGTGTCTTAGGAAGACTTTATTTACAAACTCAAACAGTGGGGCAGATACAGCCTGTGGGATGTGGTTTTCCAGCCTCTGATCTAGAGCTACCATAGAGAAGATAGAGAACTCAAAGAATTAGGCATGGTGATGTCAACCTGAGATCTCAGTGCTCAGGAGGTGGCAGGGTGGAGATCTCAAGTTTGACTGCAGCCTGTACTTTGCAGTGAGACTCTGGTGGGGTTTGGGAGGTTGTGGTTAGGGAAGGGGGGGTTTAATATGATCAAGATGTATTGTAGGAAATTTGCAAAACTTCAATAAAAATATGAAAAAAAGAAAATGCTTATATGAAGACTTCTAAAGAATTGCCACTGGAGAAACAAAACAGCAACAAAAAACTTCAAAACCAAGACAAAAGAGAATTGAATTGTCTCTTGGGCTTTGAATTTTTTTGGTACATTTATGCTTAGCTACAAGGCCATTTAAAATAATTAGAACTGTGTCAGGCATGACAAGGAAAACCAAAAGAGGCTGGGTATATTCAAATAGATGCAGTGTTTCAAGGAAGAAGAATAAAACTCAGATTTTTAAAGCCAGCAGAATTTTAGTATAGCATATACACACATGTACACATACACATACATGCATGCACACAAATATATATGTTTACACATACAGATACACAGAGACAGAGACAGACAGATACACATACAGACATGGACACAGACAGACACAGACACAGACACACACACACACACATACACACAATTCATCTTTAAATGTTGAATAGTGAATTTTCTTTAAAGGGTACAAGAAAGAATAAAATTCCCAGTTGAAACCAAACCATCCCCAACCAATCAAAGCACCAACTTATTTTGTGCAATTCATAACTGAAAACTGGGTCCCTGTTTATCCAAGCTGGCAGTGTCAGCAATGATTTCATGCCTACCAAATCTCTCTGGCACCACAGTGCTCAGTAGTCTCATTAACAGAACTGCAATATAATGGCAGCTGCTCCCAGGGGAAATTCTGGGTGGGAGTGGAGGGAATGTGGCCTTGATCTTTTGAGTCCACCTTGGCACAATATTGTCCTCTGTTTCTGCTAAGAGGATGCTATGACTCAAACCATGAAGGGCATAAAGTCCTCTGAGCAGAGATTTACTTCCTGTATACTTGTGAGATCTCCTCTCCCAAGAAAATGGTAGTCTGAATAGATCTAGAGAGGTAGATGACTGGGGTCTCAGAATCACCTTGGAGGTTGGCCACATGAGGAAACAGATTCAGAGAGCCGTACCTAAGCTCACACAGATAGCAAGTGCCAGTCAGGACTGCCTGACTTTAAAATCTATGCTCACTGTTCTGTGCCCTACTGCCTTTCCCTTATGCATGGGCTGTAATAGAGGTCATGCCACGTGCAGGCTTCTCTCCGTGTGGGATCATGCCACAGTGGATAATAATTTGAGCACTGAAATTTGACAAGTTTGGCAGCCAGCTATGCCTTTATCAGTCAGTGACCTTGGGGAAGTTCAAACTCCTGTAACTCAGTTTTCCTACTTTGTACTTTCCTACAAATGACATATTTGTTGTGAGAATTGAGGTAGCAACATTTCCAGTGCTTTCTAAACAATTCGGCTCCTTTGATTTGTGCCTTGTCATCCTCCCTGCCAGCATTTGCAGTGGATTTTGGTTGCAGTAATACATAATGTGGTAGGTAGCCTAGATGCTGGGATCAGCTTCTTGGATTTGAAGCTTGGCTCTGCCAATGCTTCATGGGGTGACTTCAGGAAAGTTACTCACCTGCTTTATACTTGGTTCCCTCATCTGCAAAATGTGGATGATGGTGATATCTTGTTCATAGGATTTCTGTGAGGATGAATTCTTTAACTGGAATGAAAGTAATATAGCTAACTTGGCTGTATTACTTCCTGTACCGAACAGGTGCTCAATATATATTTCTGGTTGTTGGTTGAAGTTGTTATTATTATTAACCTGATTGCTTGGCAGTGATGAACCACCTGTATTCAGGGCTAGATTTACACTGATGACATTGCACTATCTTCAGGCAAAATGATGCAATGTAGATTTTTAAGGTCAAGCTGCTTAACCAAGTTCGCAAAGGCCCTTTGTGTTCCAGTGTTAACCCAGAGCTTTCTCTCTCCCCTTTCCATTCTGCTTTTAAAACATCTCTCTGGGGGCTGGAGAGATGGCTCAGTGGTTAAGAACTCTGGTTGTTCTTGCAGAAGACCTAGGTTCGAATCCAAGCACTCACATGGCAGCTAACAACTGTCTGTAACTCCAGTCCCAGGGGATCCAATAGTCTCTTCTGACCTCTGCAGGCACTGCACGACACGGGTGCACTTACCTACATGCAGGCAATACACGCATACACATAAAATAAAAATAATAAATAAAATTAAAAAAAAAAACCAAACATCTCTCTGAACTGAGACCTCTAGCTTGACTCCTAGTCAATGGTCCAGGAAAATAACATAGAAAACTCCTCACATCCAAAGGTCCAAATCATGGCATATTTTGTTTTCTTCCTGAAGAGAAATGAATTAGCTTAGAAAAATTATAGCTGTTCCTTTAATCAGGTAGCAAAGGTAACTGGGAGACACTAGGGCTCTTTTCTGAGCCTTGGGGAAGATTAAAAGTTGCTTCTCTTGAGCAACATGTTTTAGTGAGTCCTCACTGGGGAGGAAGTAGGTCTGAGGGCACATTACAAGCACTGAAGGCTCAGCCTGCTCCTGTCCAGTGGGTGGTCCCCTTCAAGACAGGAAGAAGGTATCACTTCTTAATTAATCATGCTCTTCATTCTTTTCATTATGTATTTATTATCTTGAAATTTTTTTTCACCTGTGTATGGGTGTACGGGCTATGTGTGTGTATATATGCTTTGGGGTACCTGTGTGCTTGTGTATGGAGGCCCAAAGTTGATGCCAAGGCACCTCCTTAATTAGTCTCCTCTTTGTTTATTGAAGCAAGGCCTCTCTGAACCTGAAGCTCACTAATTCTGGATAGTCTAGATAGTCAATGTCCCAGGGGTCCCTGTCTCCATCTCACCAGTGCTGGGATTGCAGGCAGCTGCCATGGCTGCCCAGCTTTACATGTTTTCTGGAGGTCTGAATTCTCTTACTCATGCTTACATGTGTGCTTTACCCACTGAGCCATTGCCTCATCCCTTTCCTGCCCTCTTTTTTTTTTTTTTTTTTTTTTTTTTTTTTTTTTTTTTTTTAAAAAAAAAAAAAAAAAAAAGAGGACGATAAATCTTTCACTGTGATATATCAAAATAA
>NW_008355272.1:2357867-2383186 GCF_000622305.1 Nannospalax galili
GGCCCTCTTTTTAAAACATTTAAAAAGATTTTTGCAATGTTGGACATTGAATTCAGGTCTTTGTATATGCAAAACACATGTTCTACCACTGAGCTCCATCCCCAGCCCACTTTTACTATTATTATTATTATTATTATTATTATTTTATTGAAACACGGTTTCATATAGCTCAGGCTGGCCTGGAACTTGCCGTGCAGCTAAGGATGACCTTGAACTTCAGATCCTCCTGCTTCTATTTCCAAAATACTGGGATTACAGGCATGCACCTCCATACCTCACCTTTCATGCATTAAAAAATAATTTTTAAAAATTATGTGTATGTGGGCATGAGTATGGGTGCACTTGGAGGCCAGAAGAGGTATCAGGTCCCCTGGAGCCAGAGTTATAGGCAGTTGTGAGCTGTCCAATATGAGTGCTGGAACTAAACTTCAGTCCTTTGTAAGAACACTAAGAGCTCTTAACCATTGAACCCTTTCATTAGTCCCTATATCATTTATTTTAAAAATAATTGTTGAATATTGTTGTCATGTGATTGGTATTGTCTAGAGCAATACAAGGCAGACCAAGTCTTGGCATTCAAGGAGTTTTATTCTAGTGACAGAAATAGAGATTATAGAAGAAATATAGAATAACACATAGAACAATGCACTTGAGCAGTGCTGGTTTCATGTCTATTCAGATAGGAAAGAAATGAAGGCAGTGTGAAGGAATGGGTCTGAAGAGGGGAGGTTTTGGACTTAGAAGCCTTATTTTTACATGGCATTGCTCTGCTATGGGATGGTTCTGAAATCTTCCTTCCGAAGCTCCATGATTTTAAGTGAATGGGTCTAATTCCTTCCCTCCCTCCCTTCCTTCCTTCCTTCCTTCCTTCCTTCCTTCCTTCCTTCCTTCCTTCCTTCCTTCCTTCCTTCCTCCCTCCCGATGTGGATTTACTGGATTTACTATTAACCTCCCCTTCCCCCCTCTCCCTCCCTCCCTCCCTCCCTTCTTACCTTCCTTCCCCTCCTTTCCTTCCACAGCACAGGTGTGGAGGCCAGAGGACAACTTGCAGGGGTCAGTTTTCCTTCCCCACCATGTGGGTCCCAGGGATTGAATTTAAGCCGTCAAGCTTGGTTAAAAAGTGCCTCTACCCATTA
This sequence comes from Nannospalax galili, assembly GCF_000622305.1. Classification (NCBI taxonomy): domain Eukaryota; kingdom Metazoa; phylum Chordata; class Mammalia; order Rodentia; family Spalacidae; genus Nannospalax; species Nannospalax galili. Next base: position 2,359,004 of record NW_008355272.1, read on the forward strand.
AGCCATCTCTACAGCCCTTTTTTTCTTTTCCCTTAACTTCCTTTTTGGTGATATTTATGTTTATTGTTTGTTTGTTTTTGTATTTTGGGAAAAAAAATGACCTTCCAGGCCTGGTGGTATAATACTATAATCCCTGCTATTAGGAAAGTTGAGGCAGCCTGGGCAACTTAGTAAGATCTTGTCTCACAGTCTCTTTCAAGGATGAGACTCTTGGTAGACTAACCAGGGCTCCAGTGGATGGACCCATACTGAACATTGGGGGACACAAGTTATACTCTGTAGGTGTTATTATATAGCATACATTAAATTGGGTGGGGGAGTAAGGGGAGATGTGGATGGGGAGGAAATCAAATACCATAAAATTATATTGTATGAGACTATCTCAAAAGTTCAATAAAAATAATTTTAAAAGTTCTGTCTTGGGCCAGGCGTGGTGGTGCACGCCTTTAATCCCAGCACTGGGGAGGCAGAGGCAGGTAGATCTCTGTGAGTTCAAGACCCGCCTGGTCTACATAGTTAGTTCCAGGACAGCTGAGGCTACAGGGAGACCCTGTCTCAAAAAGACCAAAATAAATAAATAAATAGATAAAATAAAATCACCCCCAAATCGCTTTAACGGTAGGAAGTTCTGGGCTGTCTTGTGGATGAACCACTTATTTACTTCTTTCAAATGACATTGAATTATTGGCAGCTCAGAGCCTTGTTTCCTTCAGCTATTACGACGCCTAACATGGGTGGCATGTAAGACACATCACTAGCATCCTCCTTTGTCTGGGTTTTATATCTTGACCGTCGCTCTTTAGCCTTTAAATGGAGCATCGCCTACCTTCATGCTGATCTACAGAAAGAGAGCCCCACTCATAGGCCTAAGTTCTGTGTTTGCCTGCAGAGCCTTGGTTTCCTGGAAGGATCCCTTAGTATGCATTTTATTGCTCATTAGTTTTTCTTGCTAACTGTAGTGGGAAGTGCGAGGAAGTCCCATGCAGTGATTTACAGCCTAACAGGGGACTCCTGGGATTTTGGGGGGGGGGGGGCTCTTTCCGGCTGGTCCGTCCCTCCCCTCCTGGGGAGAACATAGAAGAATATAAAATGAGGTTAATTCATTAGCATAAATTATGAGTTGAATTTTTGTAGCATCAAAGAGATGGATTTATTAATCTGGTTTCATGAAAAATGATATTTAGTTATTTTATGTACAAATGATTGCAGAATATCAGGATAGAACATTTGATTTATGAGCCACTTTTTTCTTAGCCCTAAATTCGATATATCAGTTCCTGAAGGGGGAGGGCTACTCCATGTCCCAAGGTCTAGCCCAAAATATGTTCTTAGTAAAATATTATAATGGGGCTATTTACGGTAGGCATTTTCTTGTGTATTCCTTTCTGTGGTTGATTTACTTCATTTAGTTCTTATTTATCAGTGTTCAGACCACAGAATTGTTTAGGATAGAATGAGCGCTAAGGGCTCATTTACTGATAGCTGTATGTGGCAGTGGGAACTTGATTCCATAAGTGACAAAGAGCTGTCCAGTGGAAGCTGCTAAATGTCTTTGAGGAAGCAGTGATGGCGGGGGAGACACAGAAACTTTAGGATCCATTTACTGAATAGATTCTTGGGGTTGTGGAATTGGCTGTCCAACATGATTAGATTTAAAGACACTATTCTGTTTCTAGTAGTGAAGAGAACATGGATAATCCATGGTATACGTGAAATCTTCTAGTTGGCTTTTCTGTTGCTGTGAGAAAACATTCTAACCAAAAACAGCTTGAAGAGGAAAGGGTTTATTTTATCTTAACCTTCCAGGTCATACTCCATCACTGAAGGAAGTCAGGGCAGGAACTCCAGCAGGAGCAAAGGGCGGAACCATGCTTATAGATGTGCTCCTGGCTTCTGCTCAACTAGCTTTCTTATACAACCCAGGTCCAATGACTTAGGGATGGTTCTGCCCATAGTGGGCTGGGCCCTCCCACATCATCTTCAATCAAGACAACGCTCCACGCTCCACAGACATGGCGACAAGCCAAAAGTGTCTGGACAGTCCCCCTATCTGAGACTCCCTCAGATGACTCTGGGCTGTGGCAAATTGACAGCTGAAGCTAAGTAGGACACTGGGTACACGTTTTATATTTTTGTGTCTAAATGTGTGTGTAAATAAGTGTGAGTGGTATGTGTGTGTGTGTGTGTGTGTGTGTGTATGTGCCTATGTGGAGGCCAGAGGAGGAAATTGGGTGTTGTGCTGAATAGTTAGTTGTCAACTTGACATACCTGGGAAGAGGGAACCTCAACTGGGGAATTTTCTCTATGGGACTGACCTGTGGGCATGTTGTGAGTTCCTGTCCTGGCTTCCCTTAGTGATGAACTGTTGATTGGGATGTGTAAACCAAATAAACTTTCTTCCCCAAGTTGGTTTTGGTAAGAGTATTTCATCACAACATAAAAGCAAACTAGAACAGGTTTCTTATTCTATCACTCTCTACCTTATTTCCTTGAGACGAAATCTCTCACTAAATCTAGAGCTATACTGGTGGTCAACAAGCCCCAGGATTCTTTTATCTCTGCCCTCCACAGCACTGGGGTTATAGGTGTGCACGTTGCCACAGGCTTTTATTTTTAACACATATGCTGGGATCTGAACTCAGGTCTTCATGGTTGTGCAGCAAGCACTCTTACCCATGAATGTTTATCTCTAGCCCTTCAGTTGATACTCTTAACCAGACATTTATAAAAGGCAAGAGTCTGGGTAGCCATGCATGTCACATCTTTGAACATTTCTGTTAAACTAATGAGTCTGATGGGATTTGCTGCTGGCTTCTTGTGTTCTGGACAAAGTGGTAAAGAAGAGTTCAGGGACTTGAACTGCTCACGAGCTGCATAAATGGCTTGGGTGCTTCTGTATCTGCCCTGAAAGAGACCTTTCCCCACGAAACTGCTGAAAACCAAACCCAGATCCTTGTCCTGTAAGTGTCTCAATTATGGGACAAATAAAATCTGAAGCCTTGCAGTGTGTCTGAGTTTAAATAAGGGCATTAACTGTGAAGGAGTAGGATCCTGAAGGCCAGCATGAAGGTCTGTGGGAAGAATGGGATGGATCTGGGAACACAGAGCCCTAACTTCCAAAGAGCCTTCCTAGCTAATATCAGTAGCCTGTCCACCACCATCTAAGACTGACTCTCTGTTGTCTGAGTAGCCTGATAAGGAAGATGAGAAGCAAGAGGAGGCAGATTCTCTGCAGGACCTGCCCCTGTTCCTTCCTGTTTACTTCTAGACCTATGAGACTCAGGTTCAACAGCTCCTTAAAAATGAGATGCAGGGGCTGGAAAGATAGCTCAGTGGTTAAGAGTCCTGTCTGCTCTTGCAGAGGACCTAGGTATGGTTTCCAGCACCGACATAGTAGCTAACAACCATCTGTAACTCCAGTTCCAGGGGATCCAATGCTTTCCTCTGACATCTGTGGGCATTACATGATATGGGTACACTTACACACATGCAGGCAAAACACTCATACACAGAAAATTAAAATAATAAATAAAATATTAAAAAATGAGATGCAAAGTATGACCCAAGAGGAGATGTCTTACATAACAAAAGAGCTACTTGATATTTCTATTTACATACACGTAAGTCTAGATCAAATATGTAGTTGTGGAATAAAGGTAGAGGGAACATAAAGTTGAATTAGGCTAAATCTATTCAGGGATGGGAATAAACAAAATATGGAGGAATCATTATAAATAATATATTTATTCCAATAATTAGTGAATAAGTGGTTGCCAAACATCTTTTATTTATGAGGTCTTCCAGCAATGTGTCTATGATTGTAGGGAAAAAAAATCCTTAAAGTCTTTGAAGGTCCCATTCTCCAAAGAGAAGTTCTGAGCGCAAAGTAACAGAACGTACTGATACCTTTACCCTGCATAAAATTAGGACAAGGACAGAGCTGAAACACCAGGCTTTGTGTGGAGCACAGGAGCAGAATAAGTATAGATTAAGCACCTACTGTGTGCACATCCGGAGATGGATGACAGCTGTGACTACTCATTAGAATTACCCAAGAAGCTGCTAGAGAATAGAGATCCAGGACTGAGGAGATGGCTCAGTCAATAAAGGACCTGCTGTACAAGCATGAGGGCCTGAGTTCAGATCCCCAGAACACATGTAAAAATCTAGGCACAGTGGGTATGCTTTCAATGCCAGCACTCAGTGGAGGTGAAGGCAGGTGAATCCCTGAAGCTCAGTGGCCAGTCAGCCTAGCCAAACCAATGAGCTTGAGGATCAGTGAGAGACCTTTCCTCAAAAAATAGAAAAGGCGGAAAGTAATCAAGGAAAGACACCCAATGTCTACCTCTGGTCTTTACAGACTTGTGAATGCTCACCTGCTGACATATGCACACCTACATTAACAAGCGTATACACTATAAACATGTGTAAACATATCCACATACATGCACATACACCTTTACTAGTGCGTGCACACACACACACACACACACACACACACACAGACACACACACCACACAGAGCATACTAGATTCTAGAGTAGACTCCCTAGCTCTAGTTGGGGCATATAGTGGTTCTGTTGTGCGGTCAGGGTAGAGAACAGGGCAGTTTACACAGGGTCTCTGTGTCAGTAAGGGCTGCAGAGATGCTGTCCTCTGCTTATTGTGCTATGCAAGGTGAAGGAATGATTCCCGGGTGGCTTTCCTTCTTGTGTTTGCAATGATAGTTTGTCTACCAGCATATCTTTCCCAGCATGATAAAATGGATTTGCATCTGAAAATCATGCCCAGTACTGTACAGATTTCAGTAGCTTTCCTGACCACTCCTGTTTTATCTTTAAATGATCCTGTGAGATGAACAGAGGGTGAATCCCCAGCTTCCAAGACAAGGGAAGTGTTGCTTGGAGACCTTAAATGTTGACTGCTGGACTCTGCTTCCTAACGACGTTTTCTTGGCCTGTGCTCCCTTCCTCGCTAATTCATCTTGCATGGGTTGCTTTCTGCTAATGGGGTTGTAAGGTTGATTTTATCATGTATGGATTTCTTCCTCAGAAGCAAAAGAAGCTGAAGCTAGTCAGTGATTTCCCAGAGCCTGTACAATCTCTGCTAGCTTTTCTCTAATTTAAAAGCAAATTATAATAATTACACCACCACCGCTGAGAGCTATAATTTGATAAGCTCTCCCCTTGCATCGATTCTATACAAGTATTTGATATATGGTATCTCCAGTCTTTATTACTACATGCAAGGTAAATATTGTCTTAATTTCACAGATGAGAAAATGTAGACTCTGAGAGAGCTAAGTAACTTGTCAAAACTAGTTTGTGACAGAGCTAGGATTTGAGACAGGGTACATCTAACTTCAGCTTATTGCATCTCCTTGCTCTGTCACCCATAGAAGATTTTACAGGTGCTATGACACACGTAACTTAAGACTTTTACACAATACACATCAGTCTAGTAAGTTACAAGTACAAAAGGTACTGGGCCATTCAAGTGCTGGAATTAGTGACAGCCCATCTCTGTAGATGAGAGGAGTCCCAGTCAGCTGTGTCACAGAGGCCAGGGAACTGCAGGGGTCTTCGGTGGTTCCCCAAAGCATAGACTTCTCCACCCAGAATAGGCCTCCCAGAGCAAGAAAACAGCACTGCCATCTTCCTGCATTAGATTGAGAAAATTGCTCCTAGAAAATTTCTCTCCATGTATAGACCAGACAGCAGAGACACAAAAGTCTCTACCCAAACCATGCTCAGAGAGTACTCAAGTCCTGTGCAGAGTTCATGCCACACAGCAAAATTACCCCATGTGGGCTAGTGGGTATAAAATCCCTCTTTACTCATAAATCTCAAGCAACACAAGTCCAGATGAGCTGGTTTTTAATTTGCAGAAGATTGACTTAGTTCCCAGAGAAGGAAGGTTGAAAGCTAGAGATATTAACAGGAAGAGGGAAAGGGGAGTGGAGAGATGGTTCTAGAAATGGTTCTAGAAATGTCACAGACTTGACGTTGTCTTGGGGTCTCCTGAACATACTGGATGTGAACACGTCCTCTCCAGGTGGGCTGGCCAGACTGCTCAGAAGTGCAAAGTGAGCATTTTTCTGTTTCACTGAAGGAGATTTTGCTGACTCAAGGCACACAGGAATCTCTGCTGGAGATGTGCAGAAAATAGCCCAGAGAAGCCTCCTCCTCTCTTGGCCATTCTGCCTGTCCTCTCTTTGGCTCTGAGCAAGGGAACTCCTTGGAAGGAGATACCTTAACTGATTATAAACCATAAAGACAAATTATAACACTATGGAACCATCTGATATCAGAAGTCAAAGGGTTGGAGAGCCTTTAGCGTGCCCTGCATTTCCAGCTTGAAGAAACGGAGTTGGAGGCAGTAATTTGGTCAAGGTCATGGGTTCTGAGACCAGAACCTGGGTCTCCTAGTTACTGGCACAGAACTTTTTCCTCTACAGCTAGTTGCCTTGCCTTTGACTCCAATGGAATAACTATAGAAATCAGTCAGATGATTGTTTATCTAAATGATCTCTTTTTTTTTGTCTTTTTGAGACAGGAGACAATATGTGCACAAGATATATTTGACTGCTGTTGACAGTGGCTTGAATCATAAAGGCATTCCTTATTTACTGATAAAGAATTCTCAAATTAAGTGGCTCCAAGCATTGGTTTAATGGTTTGCTGATGTCAGAATGTGAGGTTTGCATCTCAGTGAGTCTCTACCTTTTCCTTGAGGTCCCAAGGTTGCCACCATAGTAATGAGCTCTATGTCCTTCCCCATGATGACTTTCTATGTGGAGAAGGGAGAGGGATCATAGCTGTACTTCCTTGATGCCCTCCTTTAATAGACTGGGAAAAAGTGCCCAGAGATCTCTGCAAGATGTCTTAACTGCCCTCCTTGAACTAATTATTGGCACAAAGAACTGGATGAAGATGACCATCTTAAATTAACTGTGACTCATCCCCTAGTGATGGATATGGGGGGAAGTTTTCAGAACATATTTCAATACTCGAATAAAAAACATGATTCTAACAAGGAAGAAGACAGCATATGTGATCATCAGGGTGTGCCATATGCCCTAGTTTTATCCAGGTAGACCTGATTTCATGGCACTATCTCTCTTGTCTTAGAAAGCCATTAAGCAATCTGAACCTTGGTTTTCTAATGTATAAAAATGAAGGTATCATTGGTACTTATTACCTCATGAAAACTTTACAAGGATTAGATAAGACAATATGTAGAAAAGGCTCAGCAAAGTCTCTGGCATGTAAGGATCTGCCAAATATGAGTCTATGTGTTTTTATGTATTCACTTTATCCAATAACTCTAAAGAGTCAACTTTCGTTTAGCTTCTGATGAATTCAAGTCTTTCTACTCAAGGAGCAAATATTTTCATGGAGAATTGTAATAATCAAGATGCCCTTCTCAAGCCTTCACTCCTCCACTGGCAGGAATGAGGGAATTACAGAACTCAATGTACTTGTTTTGCTTTGTTTTTGAGACAGTCTCATTTAGCTTCAGGCTGGCCTTGAGCTTGCTTTGTGGAAAGGATAACCTTGAACTTGATTCTTCTGTTTCTACTTGCCCTGTGCCGGGATGCACCACCATGCCTGGTGTATTAGTTACTTTTCTGTTGCTGTGATAGAAACACTGACCAAAAGAACTTATAAAAGGAAGAGTTTATTTAAGCTTACAGTTCCAAGGGGCAAGAGTCCATTGTGGCAGGGAGGCATGGCGGCAGAGGTGGCTGGAGGAGGAGTGGAAGCTAAGCTCTCACATCTTCAAGCAGGCACAGGAAGCAAGAGAGTGACTGGAGATCTGGCAAGGCTTAAGAACTCTCTAATCCTGCCCCCAGTGACTTGTTTCCTCCAGCATGGCCACACCTTCTAAGACTTCCCAAAACACTACCACAAACTGGGGACAAAATGTCCAAATACTTGGAGCCTATGGGGGCATTCTCATTTAAACCATCACACCTGGTTTATGCAGGATCTTGAACATGCTGGGCAAGTACTCATACCCCAGCCTAAGAACTTAATGATATTTGATAGGACTCCCAACATTTTATTCTCCTCAATTCTACCATCCTTGTCAACAGAATCAGGGTTAAATCTTTTTTAAGTTTTATATTAGTATTTTTATTTTTTATGCATATGGATTATTGCCTACATGCATGTAAATGCACCCATGTTATATAATGCCTGCGGAGGTCAGAAGAGGGTGTCAGATCCCCTGGAATTGGAGTTATGGATAGTTGTTGGTCTCCATGTGGGTACTGGGAATTGAACACAGGTCCTCTGCAAGAGCAGCCAGTGTTGAGCCATCTCTCTAGCCCTGAGATTTAAATCCTTTATGCTCTTTGTCCTGTGTACATCAGTCACCATGAGTCACCTCCCAGGTTGTTGCTTATCACCCACACTCTCACCCAACCACAACACTGTGCCTCCTCATCCCCCAGCTTTTCTCCTTCAACATTTTCTCTTAATGACATTTATCTTCTTTCTGTTAACAGAAACTTGTTTTCCCTGAGGGTATTGCTTAGCTGTCTAATCTTAAGTGGGGGCTGCTTTCTCTTTCACACTACCAGCTCTAGTGCTCTTGCTCCTCATTAACCTTCCCAAACCTTTCTTTCTTTCTAGATTAAAAGATGCTGTGTTTGAGTGTCTTGACACCAGGGTGTACCACCTCCTAAGCCCATTGTCATATTCCGGTAGTATTTCTGTAATGATTCTTGGTGATTTCAGTATTTATTTTAGAATGCCCTGGCCTCTCTCCAACAGCCATTTGATGAAATCCTCTCTTATTTCCCTCTTGTGCTCATCACATTTGCCACTGAACTTAGATTTCATGATCAGTGATCACAATGGCCACACACACCATCACTTTCCTTGTTCCACTCCTTTCTTGTATTCCCCAGTGCTGGTTGCACTGGATTCTTTGTAAGTCTGTCCTTGGTCTCTACAGCTCAATGTGATTGGTGAGAAATGTACACCATTGAATGTTGACCTCACTAAATTCATGATCAAGGATGTTCAGGGGCTGTGGTCCTGCCAGCCATTGTTCTTCATCTCCTTGACCCATTTCATCTCCACTTTCTAGGACCTCCTCTCTGTTCTCACAGTCTGGCTTATGAGCTCACTTCCTCTTTTCCTAAGAACAGAAGTGCCCAGCAGAGAACTTCGGTATGTACTACTGTGGCTGCCTTCCTCTGTGCTTCCTTCCACCTTTCTCCTGTGACCCTGGGGGCGGGGGGTACTCTTGATCTCATGCCCTTCCTTCCCTGGGATATCGCTTTCTAAATTCTCAGCTTCTACCTCATCTGCATATTTAACTTTCTTTGGATTTTTTCCCCACAACACCCAGCAGGTTGTAGCTTCTTCAATGTTGACTTGCACATATCTTTTCTATTCTCTTTTTAAGCAAAAGTGATTAAATCCAGTCTTCTCTTCCCATTCTCACTTGAACTCACTTTGAGCAGGATTCAGTCTCAATCACCTTTAGAAACCTGTTCTTGCCTAGACCACTAGTGACCCCCAAATGTGGTCAGAGCTCAACATCCTGACCTGCTCACAGCAACTGTCATAGAGGACTACTTCCTTTTCCTTGATCCATTCCCTTCACTGGACTTCTTGACTTACCCCATCTCCTGTTTCCAGCAGCCCTACTGACTGCTCCTTTTCACTCTCCATTGTCATGCTCTCTTTGTTCCTGACCTTTGAATATTAGACTATTCCCATGCTCAGCCTGTATATGCCTTCTCTATGGCCATCATTGCCTCTGGAGACTTCATTCAATCTCTGCCTTAGATACTGTCCTTCCCTTTAATGTTACTCTTAATGTACATTTAGGATCCAGATACTCCATTCCACTTCCCCTGCCACCATCTTGGTCTGTGTTGTCCGCATCAGTCACCTGGAATATATAACAACCATCTTCTAACAGATTGTTATAATTCCTCTTGTGCAAGAAGTTGTGGTGGATGGTGAGTCAGGACGGGCCTCTCAGACCTGAGGCTTGAAGGGAACCAGCCATGCAAAGACTGAGCAAAGAACTATAGATAGAAGAATAGTGTGGTGACACTGAGGTGGGAAGAACATAAAACATCAATATCTAGAGATACTCAGCACCTGATTTGAAAAAATGCAAATAATGTAGGAAGAGTATTTGTCAAAGGAATGGAAGAGCATGAGACTTGGCCCACAAGATATTATTAAAAATACTAGTATTCACTTTCTTAACATGCTACTCAAGCCTGCACAAATTAAAGAAGACACACAGGTTCTCAAACAGTGAATAAAAGTAGTTGTTTTGCTAGTAAAGTGTTTTAAAAGCAGAGGATTTTATGTAGCAATTCAAAGTTCTGGCTTTCTGAAACTATAATAGGATTTGTCATATATAAGACAGCAATTTTTTCAAGTTAGGTGGAAGCTACTCCCTTTAGATGAACTCTCTCTCTCTCTCTCTCATATCTATTATCTATCTTCATATTATTTGCAAAAAAATATTTATTTTTATGTTTTTATATTATACAAATATGTATCTCTGTGTATGTACATGTGTGTTACAGGTGCCCCAGAAAGCCAGGGAAGGATTCCAGTACCCCAGAACTAGAGTTACAAGTGGTTGTGTGGCACCTGATATGGGTCCTGTGGACTGAACTTTGGTCCTTTGCAAGAACAGCAAGTACTCTTAACCACTGAGCCCTCTCTCTGGCTCTTCATATGTTTTAATTTTCCACAGTTCCTACCACCCACTTCTTACCATAGGCCTGACCGGATTTATCCATGTATTACTTGTTTTGTAACAAGTAAACACCTGATTTCAAAAATCTCAAGGCCAGAATGTCTAAAAATTTATCAGTTTGGATATTTAAAAGGATTCATAAGATGAGCATGGTGGCACACACCTTTAGTCCCAGCACTCAGGAGGCAGAAGCAGGGTAATCTCCGTGAGTTCCAGGGCATTTGGGAGCTGGGGCTACAGGAAGGAGACCCTATCTCAGAAAACCAAATAATAATAGTAATAATAATAGTAATAATAATAATAATAAAACAAATATTCACAAGACTCCACACATTCAAGGAAGACTTTTATTTAAAGTCTAAGAATACAGCAGATGAACCTAATGGGAAAAGTGATGCCCTAGAAACCCTATGAGAAATGCCCAAAGAGTGTCTGAACATTAATGCATATGTATACCTAGGAGCTGCTTGGTAGGGAATGTGATGCCAGATAAATGAGACCTCCCTTAGAGTGACTGGTCAAGGTAGTTGAAGAGACTCTCAAAATAACACAAGATATTGCTAAACTCGGTTGTCTCCCAGAACTAGTAGATAAAAGCAATGGAGCATGGGAAGATGCCCAGTACTAGGTGACACATCTGCAGTCTAATCTCTGCAACCAAGGCTCATGGAACATAGAGGAATAAGGGGTAGAGAGAGGGCTAATGCACCCTTCAACTTGCACCAGTGAGGCTTCCCTGTACATCAGAGTGTGTTACACACAGAAGGCCTCAACTGGCCAAGTTTTGGAGAATAAGAGAATATAGAGTGTAGAATGGACTCCTATATGGAACCTCACCCACCCATGGCTCAGGGACCACTGCGGAAGAGGAGGCAGAAAGATTGTAAGAACCAGGGCTGGTTCATGAACGCAGGGAGGTGGAGGCTTCCAGGCCACCGGAGGCTTGTTCATGTGAGCCTGCGGCAGCAGTGGCATCGAACATGGGACACATCTCAGCTCAATTAAACAAGGGCCCAAAGGGGAGGTGAGAAATAGGTGATGGGCCAGCACTAGATTGAGAACTATTTGAGACTGATTGCTGCTGGGTAAGGGAGAGTATGACTTACATACGACCACTGGATGGGCTGACTAGACTCCAGTGGACACATTTACACTGAAGGACATTTGGGTACAAACACCTGAATGAATAGGACTCAGCATGTATGGCACAGTGCATAGCGTTTGGTGGGGGGATAGGGGGAGGCATGGATGGGGGAGGCGGGGTCTGAATTTGAGTGGGAAATACTATATGAAAATTTAAAAGCTCAATAAAAAAAGAATACAGCAGATAAAGAAACAGTGTAAGCAAATACTGGAGACTCAAGAGCTATCTAGTTACAAGCTCCCCATGGACTTCTTCTTTGTACATGAACCTGTCTCCAGATTGAACCATTGAAGCCTGAACAGGAAATCTTAACCTTGTAAGCATTCACTGCAGAAGTGTCCAAAGGGATTAAGCCAGTTGTCTAACCAGTGGTCAAGCCAGGTGAACTAATCTGTTATGCCACTGCAAACTATCAGTAAACAAGCTGGTCCCAGAGACTCCTAGGAGAGTCCCAGACTTTCAGTGGCATATCATGGATGCCCTTATCTTGGCCAAGGGTCATAACCAGATATCCAAGTGTTTCCAGAGACAAAGGTAGATGTTTTCCAGCGGCAAAGCAACTACCTGAATATGGGAGATGATGACTTTTGAAGACAAGACATCTGGTTCAGAATCATTCTGGAAGGACATAGGTCATGAGTTTGATTTCTGGCAATTTCCAGCCTTCTGCTCTATAGTGTAACCCATAGTCCTGCCCTCCTCCTTCTTCCCTACCACGCTTCCAATTCTAAGTCAGTCATGCTCAGTTCCCACCTCTTCCCAGTTACCTACTTACCTGAGCTCCTGCTGTGTTCCTTTTCTGGTCTTGCTTGTCTCCATGACCTTTCTCTTTTTTTGACTTAAACAATTCTGCTAAGCCAGGCGTGGTGGCACACACCAGGCAGATCTCTATGAGTTCAAGGCCAGCCTGGTCTACATAGTGAGTTCCAGGCCAGCTGGGGCTACAGGGAGACCCTGTCTCAAAAACAAACAAACAAACAAACAAAAAAACCAAACAACCCCCCCCAAACACACAAACAAAAATGCTGCTTGATTGTAAGTTTTCAGAAAGCAGAAGATTGACTTATTCATCCCTGTGTCCTTGTCTTGGACTCATTGGCAGATAGAGAATGTGCCTTAAGAAATCACAGTCTAGATTTTGGCTCCCTCTCTAGATCTCTTGTCCTCTATCTGGTGTCAACTTTTACCCCATGATTGTCCCTCCTATGACTCCCATGGACTGTTGACTGTTTCTAGATCTCATCAGACACAGGCTTCAGTTGTGTAGCAAGGACCCCAATAGTAGTTACAACATGACTGTAAAACAAAAGGCCGAGCATTGCTGAGTCTCACTGGGTAATCATCATATCTAAGATGTTCATCCACGGTGCCTAGAAGAGCTACCAGAGATGTCATACATTTAGTGACCCTAGTGATACCTCCTCTTACCTGCCTTACCTGCAGTTATTCTGTATATGAGCTACCAAAAGAAAAACCTTCTTTTCTAAGTACCTCTAGTGTAGGAGTACGTGAGCAAGGCAATTTCAATTTTCTTACAGTGTTTCAAGGAATATTCCTTAATGCCTCTTATTTTCAGTCCAACAGAAGACTAAGGGATCTTCCAGTTGCCCCCTGGCTCAGGGCTGAGGTAAGCCCTGGTCAGAAGCCTCACTGGGGTCCAGCATCATTTCTGCTTCAGTGGCTGACAGCATGCCTGACTGGGACATGGCCAGGGATCTGGAGTCTGGGTCTCTTCACAGAATACTGTTCAGTAGAAAGCTTCCTTGAGGTGGGTTGCCCATCTTCTGGGATAATGAAGATCTAGGCTGCTTTATAGGATCTTGAGTTTCCCAAAAGGAGGCTTCCTGTTTTAAGGTTTGTGCTAAGCAAAGGGCTTCATTCTTTCAGGCTTGTTGACCACTTTGAATTTCTATGGGGCTCAGTTCTGCTCGTTCATGGAGTGTGACCTGGCTGCAGCTGAAGGGATGGTGGCAAATGAGTAGCTTTCACCCTCAGGCAGAGTGACAAGTGCCTCATCCCAGCCCTCCTCTCCTTGAAAAGTGTCTTTTCAAAGGCTGTTCCACAGTTTGAGGCATTAATGGATTTTCTAACTGTACATATGGATGTTTCCATGGGATATTGGAAACTTTATTCAAACCTTTTGATAATTTTGGTCAGAGAGGAAAATTCTTTTTTAAAAAATATTTTATTTATCATTTTTATTTTATGTGTATGAGTGTATTGCCTGCATGTGTGTAGGTGCACCCATGTCATGCAATGCCAGCAGAGGACAGAAGAAGGAGTCAGATTCCCCTGGGACTGGAGTTACAGGCAGTTGTTAGCTGCCATATAGGTACTGGAAATCGAACCTAGGTTCTCTGTAAAAGCAGTCAGGGCTCTTAACCGCTGAGCCATCTCTCCAGCCCCTAGAGAAGAAATTTCCTCAGTTTCCTCATCCGTTATCTACTCCTTTTACAAAGTGGGGATGTCAAATTGGAATTACTACGTATGTATCACCTAGCATATGTATTACTAGGCATCGAACACATGACAGAGACTTCGCAGATTCTTTGTTTTTCTTTTTATCTTCTAGATGATTATTTCTAAATCTCATATGGCGTTTAGAGAAGTCTCAACTTCTAGTACACTTGGGAAACCCCATTCACCTGAATTTGTTGACTACACGAGTAGACAGACAAGGCTAACAAAGTGATTCCAGATTGGTTTCTAGCAGACAGCATAGTGAAGCCAAACTCATTTACTGTGATAGACACCTAAGACACGTATAAAGTGTTTATTCATCTAGAAGTTTTTAAGCATCCAGCTGTCATATAAATAAAGTAGCTGCCAGACTTACCCATTGCATCTGAAGTCATAGGGGTGTTAAGGAGATTCCTTGATGTTCTTCCATGATTTGATGCCAAAGTAAGACTGCTGTAAGGTATTGCCATAGTATTAGTGTTAGACCCTTCCCACATTTACCACCATGTGGGTCTATGAACCCTAGACCAAGATATTTCCTTCAAGAAAGTATATTTTTTCAAAATAATAAGGAAATGGAAGGGTTTGTCAGGAATGATTTGTTATAAAGAGTAGGCAGAATGGGAATAGTTTTGTTGAGAAAGATTGCCTTTTTTTTTTTTTTTTTTTGGTGGTGCTGTGGTACTGGGAGTCACATTTAAAGTCTTGCATATGCTAGGCAGGCATTCTACCACTGAGCTACAACCCCAGCCCAGAAGATGCTGATTTCTCTCTCTGTGAAGTGTGTACATATATTCAAATAAATATTTGAGTGGTTTTATAAAAGAAAGCTCAGAATGCTCCCAGGATAATTAGTGCATTTAATTTCTATGTATTCAAGCAAAAAACAAAAAGCTAGAAATAGCTTCTTTGTCTAGAGTTAATTGCTAAATAAGATGATCATCCATGCAATGATCTCTTTTTCATATCACTCTAAGCAAGTACCATCTGATTATGCATCTCCTTATTCCAGCCTCTCCTGTGGAGATAAAATATCCTGTCTCTGTGAAAATAAAGTCATCTAGCTAGTGAGGGATTTGTGATGCATGCCAGCTCTCAGGAAGGAAATTTGGCCTTGCATGCTGGGAACCAAAAACTTATTGATACCCTGTAACTTCATGATTCCATTTCTTAAGATGTATTTTGAGCAAACAGCCAGCAGCACAGACAAGGATAAATGAACAAAGATGTCCTTTGCCGAGTTCTTTATGAAGTGGAAAAATTAGACTATGGAACTTCCAATGGTCTTGGTCATGTAAACAGCAGGTAATTATTCACATACAATACATAAACCAAACGTGCTAGCAACAGTCTTTGAGTGGATAGGATGGGTGGTTTTTTGCCTAACCTTTTATAAATTGTGGGGGCATTGTTCAGATTTTTCTATAATGAATATGAATTATTTTTGCATTTATTTATTGAACAAATATTAATGATTTCGTTTTTTAAGTATTGGTATTGAACCTAGGGCCTTACAATGCTATGCAAGCACTTTACCATTAAGCTAAAGTCCCAGCCCTGAACAAATATTAATGGAAAACGTACTATGTGCCTACTCTGTGCTAAGTGCATAATGCACAGTGGGGATCTTGGGTAGAACTGATACTGTCCCCTCTTCTAGGAGCTGGTAGTCAAAGGAGTTTGATGAAAATTGAGTGGGAAGATATCTAATAACAAACAGAGAAGCTTGATATGAAGGGGAGGAACAGCTTGCATAGAAAGATGAGCTTGGTGACCAAGTTTTATTTGGAACAGGGTCAGCAAACTGTGACTGAGAGACTTGTGACCTATTTTTATCATTTAAAGGGCTGTACATTAAAAAATTGATACATATTTATGGGGTATAGTATGATCATTTGATACAGGCACATGATATATAGTTATCAAATAAAGAAAATTAACATTTGGATCTCCAACATTTATTATTTCCCTGTGTTGGGAGTCTTTGAATTCCTCTCTTTTTGTTTCTTATAGAATAAACAATAAATCTCTGTCAAGTCTAGGCGACCTGTGCTGTGGGACACCGGACTGTATCCCTCTTATCTAAGTACAGTTTGGTATAATGTGCAAACTTAAGGAGGAAGAAGAAGAGGGTGATGTACTAGAGTCCATTGGAGGTCTACAAATTAGCTAAATGCAAGTAAAATAACTACTTTCAAGGCCCTTGCAGAAAAGCTTTGATGAGGTACAGTTTGGAACATCGGGATATCCCTCTAATGGAATGACATTTATACTGGGAACGTATGAAATATAAGAGTTATGAAAAAAATTTTCCCATTAAAGTTTTTCTGGAGAAAACTAAAAAGTCTTTTTTCAAAGGATGCTTTATATTGGAACATGACCCCTTTTCCAGGTATAGAGGGAGGGAATTCAATTTAAAGGGCATACTACTATAAATAATTTCCTTCTGCAACTCTCTATCCCTTCACAATTCCTTTCCTATTTGGTTTGTTTGATTCTAAAATACCACCATTTCATCTTTTGTCAGAGCCTGTGGCTTCCTAAGGCAGTAGCCTATACCCAGCAGCACCATTAATGATGGTAATAGCAACATGCGATGACTCTGCATTTGCTTTCAAACTAGGCATCCAGTTCCCTTTCCATCTCATCTTTATCATGGTAACAGCTCTGCAAGATGCCTATTATCTGAATTTTATAAAGAAGAAATGTGGTCACAGAAGCTGCCTGTGTTACCTGTGGTCTGTGTTACTTGTTGTATTGATTCATTTCTTTTGCTGTGATAAAACACCATGACCAAGGCAACTTAGAGAAGGAAGAATTTGTTTGGCCTTACAGTTCCCAAGGGATAAAAGTCCATCATTGTGGGGGAGACATGGCAGGAGGCGGCAAGCATGGTGGCAGAATCTGGAAGCTGAGAGTTCTTGTCTCAAAGTAAGCAGGAAGCAGATAGACCAACTGGAAGTAGGACAAGGAGTGAGCTCTCAAAGCCCAGTGATGTGTTTCCTCCAGCAAGGTCATACCTTCTGCAGGTTCCATGAGTGTGTCAGAACAGTGCTACCAAGTGTTCAAATACTTGAGCCTATAGGGAAGGAGGACACGTCTTACTCAACCCACCACACCCATGGGCTGAGTTACCCATGGTCTCTCTGGATTACCAGTGGTCCGGCTGACCCATGGTCTTGATTACCTGTGGTCTGGGTTACTTGTGGTCTGAGTTACCCATGGGCTGGGTTACCCATGGCCTGTCTTGATTACCTGTTAGGCTGGGTTATTTGTGGTCTGTCTGGGTTACCTAGGGTCTAGTCTACCCATGGCCTGGGTTGCCTATGGCCTGGATTGCCCCTGATCTGGATTACCTGTGACCTGGGTTACCTGTGGCCTGGGTTACCATGGCCTGGGTTACCTATGGTCTGAGTTGCCTGTGGTCTGTTTGGGTTACCTGTGGTTCTGAGTTACCCATGATCTGTCTTGATTACCTATTGGGCTGGGTTATTTGTGGTCTGTCTGGGTTACCTAGGGTCTAGGTTTATCCATGGGCTGGGTTACTTATGGGGTTGCCTGTGATCTGGGTTGCCTGTGTGGTCATGCTGCTGGTAATCGTGGATGGTGTGAAGACTGGTCTATTTCTTCCATGGTGCCTGTCAGTGCAGCCCTCCCTTTCCATACAGGAGGATTCCATGTCCTTTGTTGCATTGTCAGCAGTTAAAAGCAGTTCCTATCCCACCATATCCCCCTTGACATAACTTTATTACCTCTACTCTTCAAGTAGCAACCATAGTTAAGAGTTTGCTTACAAAAATCTCAGTGTATTAGGGGACATTCCCTAACATCCTACCAGCTTATTGAATGGAATTGAAGGATGATAGAATTTCCGGCTTTCTAACTAGTCCCTCATCTGCTTCAAGCTAAAGTAATTTTTGATGACTCCATTGCACTCTAATTCCCCAAATTTATTATCTTAATTTCTTTGTCTAAAGACAGGTTTTAAATGAGTTTAATAGCACAGCCATTTCAGAGGCATCATTAATTTCATATTTCTCTTCCCTGGTGGATAGGTTCATTTTTCTTCCATTCCTCTTCCCCCTCCACCAAAGGCAACATCTAAGGAATTCTTGCTCTCCCTATTACCATCATTGCCTTGGGCAGGGAGTTTTGCTGGTGTAAAGGAGCCAGGAGACCAGGGATGTCATGAGAGCAGATCCCTAGCCAGCATCAAGGTCCTGGGAGAGTCCATGAGCATCTTGGGGCAAACCTCTTTATCAGATAAAGCTGAGGGGTAAAATTCAATAGTTCATTAAAATTTGTCAATTTTCTAATGATTCTGAATCAGTCAGAGATCAGCAAGGATGCAGAAATCCTTCCAGTTATCTGATTAGAGAGATTTTGATGTAAAAGATAACAAATTGGGTAAGTGAAATGTTTTTAAAAAGCATGACTTAGTGAAAATAGGAATCAGTCACCATCCTCAGGACTATAGATAGAGAAAGTACTGGAATTATTGTAATTTAACAGCTCAGACAATTAAATGGAGCTGTGTCTCAGATCTCAGAAGAGGGGCCATGGCTAGCTCACCCTGGTGTGGGAGAGGAGGCTGGGGAACAACAGGGCTTCTGCTAATTGGACTCAGCTGCTACCAGGAAAAGGAACTGTTGCCTCCAGGGTGTGGGTGAAATCCTCTGAGGCTGAACAGGAGTGGAAAGCACAGGACCTCCATCCCTTCTGTTCTCTAGCTTCCCTCTATTGCCCCCTGTTGGAAGAGCTTAGAAGGGAGCAGCTGCCAAGTACAGCCTAGGACAGCTTAGGGCTGGGAGACAGTAACTTAAAACCTGGCACAGTGTTCACTACTGAGACTGGAAACTGGTAACCTGAAAGCCACCTCTGGATAAAAAAGGTCTTTAATTAGGCACTTGTGTTTAAGCATATATTTTTAAAGGTTTTTATTGCATTTAGTGTTTTGGAGGAGGAGGTGTGTGGCACAGCATGAGTGTAGAGGTCTCTTCTTCTACCATGTGGGTCCTAGGGATTGAGTTCAGGTCATCAGACTTGGTGGCAGAGGACAGCTTGCAGAAGTTGGTTCGGTTCTCTCCTTCTACCATGTGGGTCCTAGGGATTGAGTTCAGGTCATCAGACTTGGTGGCAAGCACCTTTACTCACCAAGCCATCTCACTGGCCCCTAGTTTATGCTTTTAACCTGAAATTTTTCTATCTAGGGAGTCTACAGAATGTCGTCTTTCATGATTTGGTTTAAAAAAGAAAGAATGGGAAGGAGGCTTAGAGTTCAGTATTCAGTTTATGAATGAGGCAGCTAAGACTTTTGTCTAAAATCAAGCAACGGGTGAATGAGATCTCTGGATTCCAAAGCCAGTGTCCTCACTTTAGTTAAAGGAGAACAGGTGTGCTCATCCTCTTGCTATTCAAAGTCTGGGTCCTGGCCTAGCAGTGTTAGCCTCAGCTGGGAGCTCAT
This sequence comes from Nannospalax galili, assembly GCF_000622305.1. Lineage (NCBI taxonomy): Eukaryota > Metazoa > Chordata > Mammalia > Rodentia > Spalacidae > Nannospalax > Nannospalax galili. The sequence goes on from NW_008355272.1 coordinate 2,378,815, forward strand.
TAGAGACGTGGGAACTCAGATCCCACCCAGACCTGATGAATCAGAATATGATTTAAACAAGATTCTCAGGTTATTGAGTCCATGGTAAAATTTGAGTTGTGCTAGAGCTAACTTCACTGAAGTAAAAGCAAAACAAACATTTTTTTGGATGCTGGTATTTTACTCCAGGGTGGGTCTAGGGTATGGGGTGTAGAGATGGGTTCTTAGCCAATTTCTGGATCACTCTTCTAACCACCAACTGCTCCTTTTCTCTGATATACGTCCCCTCAATACAAGGATTCAGGTGCACAGTCACAACACAGATGACTGTATCCATACAAGTACATCTCTCTCTCTCTCTCTCTCTCTCTCTCTCTCTCTCTCTCTCAGCACTCTTGTTTGGGGTGGGTGGGTACAGGCTTGCATGGGCATTCTCATGGCCTGGTGTGCATGTGGGGGTTAGAGGACACCCTCTGGTACTTGCCTTCCACTCTGTTTGAGACAGGACAGACAGGATGTTTTGTTGCTTTCCCACTGCCTATGTCAGGCTAGCTGGCCTGTGAGCTGAGAATTCTCCTGTCTCTGCCTTCCATCTGGGCTTATAGACATACACTATTATGCCTGGCTTTATATGTGGGATTTGGGAATTTGAACTCAGCTTCTCATACTTGTGTGGTATGCTGGACAGCTTTTAGTGTTAACTTTACACACTTGGTTGAGGGAGCCTCAATTGGGGAATTTCCTCTATTGGACCTGCCTGTAGCCATGTCTGTGAGGCATTTTCTTGATTGTTGAGTGATGAGGGAGGACCCAGTCTCCTGTGGGTGGTGCCACCCCTGGGAAGTTTGTCTTGTGTTGTATAAGAACGGGCCAAAGGAGCAAGCCAGTAAGCAGCATTCCTCCATGGCCTGTGCTTCATTCAGCTCCTGCCTCCAGGTTCCTGCCCCGAGTTCCTACCTTGGGCTCCCTTAGAGATAAACTGTAACCAAGGAGATGTAAGCCAAATAAACCCTTTCCTCTCCAAGTTTGTATTGGTCAGAGTGTTTTGTTACAGCAGTTGAAAAGGCAAACTAGAACATTTGGCAAGCACTTTACCCACTGAACAATCTCCTCAGCCACAGTCACTGCCTTTAATGTACTCCTCCAAAGCCCACTTCAAGAACAGCTCAACATTTCTCTCTTGGAAGTCTTCCCATACTGAGTGAGATTTAAACAAGTTATGTATCTCTTCTATGTTTTAATAATACTTGACATGTACCTTTACTGGATTTTCTTACTTGGTGATAATCATATATTTTATTCTTTATCCCTTGGAATGAAGGAACCATTCTCCACTTAGCAGACACCTAAAGATCACACTGGAAGAGTAATGAACTAATATTAAACTAAGAAATGCAGTCAGTGTTGGTCTATAAAAAAAGTGTACCTCTCTATTGGTACAATAGTTGTACTTTTATCTTGGGAGTAATCAACACCTATCTAATTGGACTTAAAGCCTGATCAGTGGGAGGGAACTTATGTGTTCCAAATACACCTAGCTGGAGAGGCCATAGATCCTAAGAGAAACCTACATCTGTTACATCACTAGAAATATGTGATTTTTTACTGTATGCTAAATAGATATCCTTATATTTGCAGATAAGTATACCTCTCACCACTCATCAATATATATTTAGCATACAGTGTCTTTTTTGCAATAGCTAGAGACTATAACAAAGTTCCACAACTGGTCAAACAGAATAAATGCCTGTGAGATACCCAGACCTAAGTGGCACATCTACAATGCAACCTCTACACCTAAGACTTACAGAACATAGTGGAACAGGGGGTAGAGAGAATACTAATGGATATCTCAACTCTCACCAGTGAAGCTTCCTCATACAATAGAGGACAATTAAAACAGAAAACCATAACTGATCAAAATGTAGAAAATAAGAGACTGCAGAGTGTGTGTCCTTGAATAGGACTCTTATATTAAACCTCACCACCTAGGACTCAGGGGCCATTGTGGAAGAGGGGGCTGAAAAATTGTAAGAGCCAGGGGTGGTGGATAACCAAAAGGAAACAGAGTTTTCAGGGAACTTGCTCATATGAACTTGCCTCAATGGCAATGGTATGCACAAAATCCATGCAAACTAAACCCAGACAAAAACCCAGCATAGAACTGAGGAAATAGGCAAGAAGCCCCAACTTTAGCCAAGGAACCATTGGCAGCTGATCACTGCTGGGCGAAAGAGAGTTGGTATGTTTAAAGTTATATATATGTATATATATATGTGTGTGTGTGTGTGTGTGTGTGTGTGTGTGTGTGTGTATGAGTGTATTGCCTGCATGTGTATAAGTGCACCCATGCTGTGCAATGACCATGGAGATCAGAAGATGGTGCCAAATCCCCTGGAACTGGAGTTACGGATGGTTGTTAGCCACCATATGGGTGCTGGGAATTGAACCTGGTTCTCTGCAAGAGTAGTCAGTGCTCTTAACTGCTGAGCCATATCTCCAGCCCCGTAATTTGTCTTCTTTAAGGGAGTGATGCTAGATAGGCTGACCAGGCTCCAGTGGATGAACTCACACTGAGGGACATCTGGGGACACAAACTTGACTTGCTAGACCTTAACATATATGAGAGAATGCATGAAATCGGTGTGTGTATGGGGTTATTGGGGAATGCAGATAGGGGAGGGGGTCTAAATATGATTAAGGTGTATGAAATGCACAAAAATTAAATAAAAATATATACTGAAAAAAAAGAAGTGCAGCGTAATAGCTGTAGGATTTTTTTATTTTGTCTTTTTAGCCCCAACTGGCCTGGAATTTTCTATGTAGACCAGGCTGGTCTTAAACTCATAATAGTTCACCTACCTCTGCCTCTCAAGTGCTGGGATTAAAGGTGCATGCCACCATGCCTGGCTTGGGATTTTTTTTTTTCTAAGTAAACAAAGTCAGTGTACTTCTAGCTGACAAGAAAAGGAGAGCAGACTTAGAATCAGGAATGAAAGAGAGGACATTACAACTGATATACCAGAAATATAAAGGATAATAGTAGATCATTGTGAACAAGTTTATGTCAGCAAATTAGATTACCAAGTGTAGATACATTCATAGGAACATAAAACTTGCTAATACTTAATGTTGAAGAAACAGGAAATGTGAAGAGACTAAAATTTAGTAGCGATTAGTAATAAAAAATTATCACCATAAAATAGCCTGATGTCTTCGCTGGTGAGCCCTATCAAATAGTTGAAGAAGAATAAAGGGCAATCCTTCTCAAACTCTTCCCTCAAATTTTCAAACACCTCCTAAGTCATTTTATAAAGCAGGAATCACCCTGTTATCAAAGCCAAACAAAATTCAAAGGAAGATGATTATAGGCCAATATCCATGATAAGCCCGGCACGAAAGACCTCAACAAAATACTACCAAATCAAACACAGCAACATATTTGAAGGATCATACAACATCATCGGTGGAACATTTTCCTAGGATGCAGATGGTTAATATATACAAATCAATAAGTATAATACACATTAGCAGAATGAAAGATAAAAATCATATGATCATTTCAATAGATTCCTCAAAAAACATTTGGCAAAATTCAGTGTCCTTCCATGTAAAAACTCTCTGCAAATCAGGTAAAGAAGGAATGTACATCAACACAATAAAGACTATAAACGACCAGCCCAAAGCTAGCATTATACTTAATAGTGAAAAGTGAAACTTTTTCCTGTAAGATTAGGAACTAGGTTAAGATGTTCCATTATTTTCACTTCCAGTCTATAGTTTTGGAATTCATACCCAGTACAGTCAGGCAAGAAAAAGAAATAAAAACCATCCAAAGTAGAAAGAAACAAAGGTATGTGTAGATGACACGATTGTATATTCTGATAGCCCCAGACTACATAAAAACCCATAAAAACTGTTGGAATTAATGAGAAAATTCCATTAAGTTCCAGGATAGGAAATTCATGTGCAAATGTCAGTAATGTTTCTATATGTGAACAATGAACTATCTGAAAAAAAGAAATAAAATACAATAGCTATCAAAATTCCAATGGCATTTTATTATATACTGTGGGAGGGTGCCATCTGGGAAGTGGGTATATAGTTGAATAATATGGTTTGGGATGTTCTGTGTGATACACACACACACACACACAGAAATCAACAAATTTTTAAAAATGTATTATATTTGAGGAGGAAGCATAGAAATTTACATCATGCTAATTAGTAGAGGTGCTAAACATTACCATTGAAATCTACCCAATGACTTTATAGACATACACAGGCACCAAGGATCCAAGTGCAACCGTTACGACTAGTAATAATCAGATACATACAGATTAATGTGCCAACATCTCAGTGTTAGTAGCAAAAACAATGAGTCTTTCTGCAA
>NW_008355272.1:2383770-2472153 GCF_000622305.1 Nannospalax galili
TAGCTCAGAAAATTGTTATTGAATATGTCAATGCTGTTTTAATGAAATGCTTCTTCTAAGTATGTGGTTATTAAATAAATAATTTTTAAAAAATTTTAAAAAGACCAAAAAAAAAAGAAAAACTATTATAAAATTTGTATAGAGCACTAAAGACACCAATAGCTAAAGAAATCTTGAGCTAAAAAAACAAGTTAATGGCCTCACACTATCCAATTGCAAACATATTTCAAAGCTATAATGTTAGGACAAAATGGTAAAGACACTAACAGAAACAATGAACAGAATGGAAACTCCAAAGGTCTTTGACAAAGGTGCCAAGAAACAGGGCAATCTTTGGAATAAATGGTGTGGTATGGGGAACAGTGGATCCCCACATGCCAAGGAGTGAAACTGAACCCATCTCACATCTCATTACAAATTATAGAATGTTTTCCTAAGAAGTCTAAACATTGTAACATGAAAAAACTTGTTCATGGGTACGTGTGATAAGGGAGCCAATGCTATTGGCAACTTCTATCTGTTCACATACATTATTTCCTTCCTTTGCAACTTTTCCAATACAATTTACCCTAGAAATTCTCTCTTTAAACATCCCATCTCATATGAAGGCTTGCATAGTCGTGTAAAAAGTCATCTTTGAATAGTTTCTAATTTGATATGAATATCTTGTTCTGTTCCTTTTTTAATGTGTATGATATGGAATTTCCAGCACCTGGCTGGTCTCTCAATTTCTTGGGTTATCTGACTATAGATTCTAAGGGTGGAGTAGAAGGTAGCTAGTGTTTTCTAATGCTTTGTCTTCTCTCTCCCCCCTCTCCCTCTCTTTCTCCTTCTATAGGGCTGATAGTCTACCTAGGAATGATGGCAGGAGCCTTCATCCTGGGTGGCCTGGCCGATAAGCTGGGAAGGAAGAAAGTCCTCAGCATGTCCTTGGCCATCAATGCCTCCTTTGCCTCCCTTTCCTCCTTCGTGCAGGGATATGGAGCCTTCCTCTTCTGCAGGCTCATCTCAGGCATAGGGTATGTGCTGGCTCTCCTCCACAAAGTGTCCGTCTTCTCTGGCTCTCCTCCACAAAGTGTCCGTCTTCTCTGGCTCTCCTCCACAAAGTGTCTGTCTTCTCTGGCTCTCCTCCACAAAGTGTCCGTCTTCTCTGGCTCTCTAGCTCCATGTAGCTCATGAAACACTGAATTTTTGTTTGATTTTCAATATAAAATGTTAAAGTTGAAGACTGGCAAGATGGCGCAGTGCTTGTTGCCAGGCTTGTTGACCTAAGGTCAATCTCCAGGATTTACATTGTGGAAATGGAGGAACAACTCCTGAAAGTTGTTCTTTGACCTAACACACACACACACACACACACACACACACACACACACACGTACGCACGCAACAGGCTTGTTGACCTAAGGTCAATCTCCAGGATCTACATTGTGGAAACGGAGGAACAACTCCTGAAAGTTGTTCTTTGACCTAACACACACACACACGCACGCACGCACGCACGCATGCACGCACACACACAGACACACACACACACGCATGCACACACACACACAGACACACACACACACTCACGCACGCACACACACACACACTCGCTCACAAATACGCAGAATTTTTTTTTAACGACAGGGTCTCCCTGAAGCCCCAGCTGGCCCGGAACTTGTTGTGTAAACCAGGCTAGCCTCAGTCTCACATAATTCCATCTGCCTCTGCCTCCTCGGGGCTTGGATTAAAGCCATGCACCATTATAGTTGACTGACAATACGTTTTTTTAAGTCAAAATAACCCAAGATTGCTTTCAATATGCCGAGGGAACCACCTGACTGACCTTTCACATCCATGGGTTATTGCACCAGAGAGCCTAAGGATGCAGTAGAAGGAACTTGGTTTCTTCTGTGACCACTTTATAATGTAACTTGATTCTCTCTTTCTCATCTTTTCTCTCTTCAGTATTGGGGGTTCCCTGCCAATTGTTTTTGCCTATTTTTCTGAGTTCTTATCACGAGAGAAACGAGGTGAACACCTTAGCTGGCTGGGCATCTTCTGGATGACTGGGGGCATCTACGCATCTGCTATGGCCTGGAGCATCATTCCACACTACGGTGAGACACTGATTTAAGAAAACCTTGGGTTCTCTGTCTCTATGGCATCTATATCAAGTAAATACCTGTTAACCTTGTTCCCTATAGTCTCACATGGTTTCTGTATCTGACCTGGACTTTTTCTGAAGAATTTGTAATGTTACAGATTGTTAATTAAAAAATTAATTAATTAATTAATTAATTAATTAAACGTGTATGAGTGTTTTTCCTGCATCACATGCATGCATTGCCCCTGGAGGTTAGAAGAGGTCATTAGTTCTCCTGGAATTGGAGTTATGAATGGTTGTTAGCCACCACGTGGGTGCTGGAAACAGAACCCGGGGTCCTCTGCAAGAGCAGCCAGTGGTTTTAACTGCTGAGCCATCTCTCCAGCCCCAGATTATTAATTTTAATATACATCTTTTTAGAAGGGATATAATCTTCCCTCCCTCCTTCCATTACTCTTTATCTTCTTCCATTTCTCCTCCCTTTTCTTCCTTTAATTTTTCTTCCTTTTGTTTATGACTGTGTATGTGTGCTCATGTGTGCATATGTGGAGGTCAGAGGACAACTTGTGAGTCAGTTCTCTTCCCTCCACAACCTTCATTTCTTCTAGTCCTCTTCCCTCTAATGAGTCAGGCTTTGGGAGACCCATTTTATAGATGACAGATGTGACAAAAGCCAAAAGAAATGGATGACTTGCTTAAGGTTATGCTCCAGTCAGAAATGGGATCAGGGCTGGAATTCCTGGTGCTCCTCCAGGTATGATCCACTTCCTGTCAACTTTCTTCCTCCCTCCTTCTCGTCCTCCCTTCCTCCCTTCCTTTCTTCCCTTCTAAATTTTGAGTTACCATACAAAGCAATGGGTTTCATCATGGCGTCTTCATACATACATATCATTGTATTTCATTCTCATTCATTCTCCTTTCCTTGCCTTCTTCCTCTTTTTGACTGGTTCCCTTCTAGTTAGTGTCCACTCTCCTGATTATTGTGTGTTTCACTACCCTCTCTATTTTCCACTTCTCTTAAGAGTTCTTCCTTTCTCATGATCCACTTCCTATGTTTATTACCTGTACACATATATAAATATATAAGCACACACACAACTTTAGACAGGTTCAGCATGTAAAAGAGAACACGAGATATTAGTTTTTCTGAGTCTGAATTATTTTACTTAACATAATGGTTTCCAGTTCTACCCATTTTTCCTGGAAATGTCATTTCTTTTTTCTTAATGAATACATAAATGCCACTGTGTATATGTATTTCATTTTCTTTATTCATTCATCTACTGATGAATATCCAAGTTGGCTCTATTTCCTGTTTATTAAGAGTATTGCAGTAATAAAAATGGATGTGCAAGTATCTCTGTGGTGGACTGACTTAGAGTCCTTTGGGTGTATGCCCAGGAATGGGATTACTGGGTCATATGGTTGTTCTATAGTTTTGAGGGGGGCGAATTTCATACTGATTTCCACATGGCCATACAAGTTTACATTGCCAACATTTGTTTTTGTTTGTTTTCTTGTTGGAATCTCAAAACAATTTTAACTTTCATTTTCTTGATGGCTAAGAATGTTGAACTCATTTTCAATTATTTATTGACAATTTCTATTACTTCTTTTGAGAACTATCTATTCAGTTCATTAACCATTTGTTGATCGGATGGTTTGAGTTTGGAATGTTTAGTTTTTGCAGCTCTCTATATATCATCTATCTATCTATCTATCTATATCTATCTATCTATCTATCTATCTATCTATCTATCTATCTATCTATCTATCTATCATCTATCTGTCTGTCTGTCTGTCTATCTATCTCTATCATCTATCTATCTATCTATCTATCTATCTATCTATCTATCTATCTAATCTATCTATCATCTATCTATGTCATGATGTGTGTACATGTGCATGTGAGTGTGCATGTGTGTGTGTTACTTCCTTGTCTACTATGTAGTTGGAAAACATTTACTCCAACCTGCAGGCTTCTCTTTACTCTGATGATTCTTTTGTTGTACAGAAGCTTTTTAATTTTGTGCAACCCATTTGCCAATTCTTGGAATTATTTTTTATGTTATTGTTCTTTTCAGAAAACTCTTGCCTATATCTATATTTTCAAATGTTTTACCTATGTTTTTCTCTAGCAGCTTCAGAGTTTCAGACAAAGAGTGAAGTCTTTGATTCATTTTGAATTGAGTTTTATACAGGTTGAGAGCTGTGGATCTGGTTTTATTCTACCTGTGGAAATCCAGTTTTCCCAGCACCACTTATTAAAGAGACTATCTTTTTACTGATGTATATTTTTAAAAAGTTCCTTAGAAAGACTTTTTATTTTATTTTTTATATATGTTTTGAATTTTTGTGCATTTCATACAATGCATCAATCATATTTAGACCCCCTCCCTATCTGCAATCCCCATAACACCCCCTGCCACCAGATTTTTGCATTCTGTCACTAATGTATGTTTTTGACACCTCCATAAAAAATTAGGTGTGTGTAGCTGTGTAAGTTTGTTTCTGAGTCATCTACTTTATTCCACTGGTTTACAAGTCTGTTTATGTGCCAGTACCCTGCTTTGTCACTGTGGCTCTGTAGTATAATTTGAGGCTGGGTATTAGGATACCTCTAGCATTGCTCCTTCTAAGAATTGCCTTGACTATTCAGGATCTTTTTTTTTTTTTTCAGTTCTGTGTAGAATTTCATTGGGATTTTGATGGGAATTGCACTGGATCTGTAGGATTTGGCAGCATTAGCCATTTTCACAGTATTGATTCCATCAATCCATGATCATGAAAGACTCCATCTGCTGGTATCCTGTTCAATGTCTTCATGTTCTGTAGTTTTCACTTAGAAGCCTTTTGCCTCCTTTTAAAAAAAATATTATTTTTAGTTTCTGTATATGAGTGTATTGCCTGCATGTGTGTAAGTGCGCCCATGTTGTGAAATGCCCTAGGAGTCAGAAGATGGTGTTAGATTCTCCTGGAGCTGGAATTACGGACAGTCGTGAGTCACCCTGTGGGTGCTGGGAATCGAACCTGGGTCCTCTGCAAAAGCAGTCAGAGCTCCTAACTGCTGAGCCATCTCTCCAGCCCACCTTTTACCTCCTTTGTTACGTTTATTTCTAGGTATTTTTTGAAGCTATTATGAATGGGGTTTAAAATATTTCCCACTTGGTAAATTTGTTATTGGTATGTATAAATTCTGATTTTTGTGTGTTGATTTTCGTGTCCTTCTACTTGGCTAGGACACTTTCCACTTTCATGCCTGCAGTTGCTCTTGTTTGGCTACAGAAGTAAAGCAATCCAAGGTCGTTTGTTCAGCAAGGACAATTGTATTATCCCTGCTTTTGTAAAAACTGTAATCTCTGCCCAGAGACCAGGCAGCATTAACTTTTACTATAGGTTTTGTTGAAAGTTAAGTGGGGGAAGAAAGCAGCAGTTTTCAATTTTATAATGCCCTTTGAGTAATCTTACAATGTCATCAGCATCCTTCAAAAGCGGTTTTTGGCAAAATACTGATTTATAAATCTTGGTTCTGTTGTAGAATCCTGCAGACCACCAGGAATAGAATGTAACTGCTCCTGAAGTTGACCCAGTACTTCTCTGTGTGGTCATCTTGTTTAACATCTGACTCTGCTCTGTGTGCTGAGCTTGGGAGGCTCTTGTGCATCTTTAGAAGAAGCAGTTACAGTTATTAGTTAAGGTGATATTAAGTGCATTACTGTGATAAACTTATAGGCCCTGAAATTTCAGTGGCTTAACACAATAGAAATTTCTCCCTTCTGTAAATTCAGATTGGTGTTTCTGGTTTGCAGATGACTCTGCTCCATAGGTATTTCTGGAACTCACATCCTTTCCATCATGAGATTCCACCAGCATCAACATATGACCTGCCCATATCTGTGGCATGAAACATGCTACTATAATGAATGCTGGGAAGCACAGTGCAGCTGGGCATCCAGAAAGTAGAAGACTAGGGTTTGGGCTTCCAAGAAGTTTTTGCTATATCTAATATTTGAAAGTCTGCTACATTTTATATCATTAGAAAGAGAGGAATTATGAACAGACTAGTAACAGGAGCTTCCTGCCAATTCTGCCATTAGACATCTTCCCATGATTTCATATAGGACTGCACACTCCTACCACTAGGCTATTCTGTCTTCAAAGGCACATTTTAAACTTCCACCTACTAGGTTTTATGGTTCTGAAAAATAGATTACTTTTACTTTTTTGTGTGTGTGTCTTTTTGAGACAGAATCTCCCTGCAGCCCCAGCTGTCCTGGAACTCACTATGTAGACCAGGCTGGCCTTGAACCCACAGATCCGTCTGCCTCTGCCTCCTGAGCACTGGGATTAAAAGTGTGTGCCACCACACCTGGCTACTTTTACTTATTTTTTAAATTTGTTTTTATTAAATTTTGTTGTATTTCATACAGAATATCTCAAACAATCTGAGTCATCTTTATAGCCCCATCCCACCAACCCTCTCCCATAGTATCCCCACTGGAACCCATATACTCTCTCCTGGGCATTAAGGCCCACTGTGTCAAGTCAGTGTCCCCAGACATGCCCCAGTGCAAGTCCATCTACTTGCAGTCTAGTCAGATCCTGCTCATCTATCTATCCAAACACATCATTTTCTTTTTCTTTTTTTTTTAACAGAGCATAGGGTAGGGGTTTATTTACAGAGGAGTGGGCACCCCCATCTATGGCTGCACTGGGAAGTCCACACTCAAATACAGATCCTGTGACTTCCCGATAGCCACAGAAAATGGTGAAAGAGGAGCCTCCTGGCCTTCTGAGCTTATATATCCTTAGCCCCTCCTCCACATGCAGCTAAGGTCCACTGATTGGGTGGAAGGGGTAACTGACTCCCCCCTCAACTCCTTGATGACTGTGTTTTACTTATTTTTTTTAGTTAAGGTTCTTACATGACTCTGTCAACTGATCCAAATGTGTTAACAATATGAAACTATTTCCACATTTAAATGAAATGTTTGAAAAGCCTTTTGGGAGAGGGTAAATATAATCTGAATAAAAATGGAGTTAAATTAGTGGTGTGGTGTGATATAGTACTTGCTGCTCCATCTTTGCAGCCATGGCTCTGTCACCTATAAAATAGAGAAGAGAAGAAGAAAAAAGAATTGAGGGGCTAGAGAGATGGTTCAGTGGTTAAGAACACTGACTATTCTTGCAGAAGACCCAGGTTTGAATCCTAGCACCCACATGGCAGCTAACAACTGTCCATAACTCTAGTTCCAGGGGATCTGACAGCCTCTTCTGTCCTCTGTGGGCATTGCACAACATGTGTGCATTTACCTACATGTAGGCATAACACTCATACACATAAAATAAAAATAATAAATAGAATATTAAAAAAAGAATTGACTATAGAGTCCCTGCCAGCCTCAAGGGCAGTGATCCCCAGGCTACAAAAAGAGTGTTGAGAATATTTCAAGATGATTTTAGTACTGGGGTTAGCTTCCCTCCTGGAGGCAATAGCAATTCTAACCATCCTGTTTATAGACTGCATGCTGTACAGAAGAACTCAAACAACTCATACTCAAATAACAAGCAGAGACATCTTTGACTTCCTCTGATTAGATCATCTTAAGTTATATTCCCATCTCAACCAGTCACCGAATACTGGAAAATGTAGGTCCTGATGAGTTAGAAATACTTCCCTCATCACCCATGAAAGTGCTCACCCATGCCACAGGCACACAGTGGGGAAGGAAAGCTAGGAAGGGATGCTGGGAGGGATGATGGTGAGTCACAATACTTACTACAAACTTCATTAATTTATAAACTTTACACATGCACACACACACACACATCTAAAAGCCTAGTTTATTTTTCTTTTTAAAGACAGGCTAAAATCTAAAAACTATGTGGCCATGACTGGCCTTGAACTTGAGGTAATCCTCCTGCTTCTGCCTCCTAACTTCTGGGATTACAAGCGTGTACTACTAAGGGTCTGGTTTCTAAGACTTCAGAGAAAGAATTGAGGTTGGAAGCAGTGTTGAGACCAAATGGAAGAGTCCACATGGCTGTTGCTTGGTCACCACTGACTGACAGAAGAGCTTGTGGCTAAATATTTTACCCCAGATAGACTGGAATTTCCCCATTTGTATGCTTGTATGAAATCTGTCACTTTTATACTTTACTGTAAAAGTAGAGACCTAATCAAAGCAGGCATTAGCTTGGAGGAAACCTAGTCTAGTAATACAATATGGTAGAACCAGAGCATAATAAGAATGATTATTTATTTTAAGCCCATTTTACCAGGAGCAATGTTTTATGCACAGTGAACAGACATTTGATGATATTTCTCAATGTGTCTAAGACATCAGTTCTCTAACAATGCGAAGGGTGACTTCAGAAAGGAGACGGATGCTTGCCTGTAGATGGCTTGTGTAACCCATTTAGTTGCTTTTACAAGAATGAATAATGGGATGTCTTGGCACCAGAAATTTGGGCAACTGATTCATTAAAAGGGAAAATTACAAAACCCAGAATGTTTTCTTCAAAATTCATGGGTACAGCCTGGCAGTGGGGGAAACAGATACATAATGGAAGATTAACTCCCATTGTAGCCAGCTCCACCAGATGTTTGTGAAATCCTGACAGAAAAGTAGGCCAAGCTAAAAGATCAGTGAACAGAACAATTCCTGCCTCTGTATTAATATTGTTCCAAATATTTGGAAGCAGTTCACCGTTTAATTTCATTCAATTTAAGGCCCCAAAGATGTGCCTGATGGGTGCAGTAAATGCAGATTATTGAAATCACCATAAAAACCATAGATGCATGAGGGAAAACTGATATTGGATATTTTACACATGTTCTCATAAAGAAAAAGGATCTCTCTGAGGCAGGATGCTTTATAAATACACCAATGTCAGTCCCTCTTGCCTAGTTATCCACTTGAGTTTGACTGCTGGGTAGTTTTAGTCAACTTTATTTCTAGTCGTGCCAGAATGGACCTGTGCCGAGAATATATAAATATTGCTAAGGTTTTTATCTTTCCCTGATTAGTGTTACTCCCTGGCAGAAGGAAAGGCTTTTTAATTAAAATTGAAGTGAACAAACAAACCCCAGTGAGATGAGAAGAGCTCAAGCTGTGCGAAAAGAGGTGTGATTCTGATGGAGTGTGCAGGATGAGGTGCACGTACTCCGGCTGTGGCCAAACGTGCCTAAGGGGCCAGCAGCCGTCCTCTCCCACCTGGACTCCTTCTGCTTCGTTGTTGGTCAGTTGTGTTGGCTGAGCAGGCACAGCAGATATGGGTTAGGAGTCAAATGAGGTGGAACAAGCTGAACCACAACGAAGATCGTAGAAAACTCAAGACAAACTGTCCATCGCTGGAGTTAGACATAAAGCATATTACTTAGAGAAAGAACTAGAAAAAAATTATATTTAAATAATTACTATCTTCTAAACTTTGGGAATGAATGTATATCTAAAATATTGTCTATTAAAATGCTGTTTCAGTATTATGACCTCAACCTTTGAGACAGGGTCTCCCTGTAGCCCCACGTTTCCTGAAACTTATTATATAATCCAGGCTAACCTGGATCTCACAGAGATCTGCCTGGCTCGGGTCAGTGCTAGAGTTAAAGGCATGCGCCACCATGCCTGTCTTCAACCTTTGCTTTTTAAAAAACAATTCATCCAGTTTATTCAACAACTTTTAGACTAAATGTCATTTGCTTATTTTTTTTTCCCAGACTTACAGAATCTTTAACAAAGGTTTAGTTTTATTTTTCTGGAAGCATTATTTCACAAAACAAATTTCTAATCATGATTAAAGACACATAAATAGGAAAAACAAAGAATGTAACAAGGTAATGTGGGGTGGGGGTAACAAAAAACATCAGGAGATGTTATTAATCCCAAAGTCAAGAACAGAGTTTGATAGTTCAAGGTTGTCTTGGAAAACAATCTTGTGCCCTTCCCTTCTTTATCAGACCATAAAGCAAGCATACATGAAATTACACAGTCAGGAGCAGAGACAATTTTAAAGGAATTTGTTCATACCAATAGGTTTTGCCCTCGACCAAGGGACTGAATTTAATTTTCATTGCATCATTTCTCTACCTTCAAGTAAACTGCTTAATTTTATTTTGTTTTCAGGATATGTTTGAGATTTCTGGAAAATAATATAATTTTGTTTTATCTTTAGTTCTGTTGTCACCAAACCAAGTTTCTCTTATTACCCTGAAGAATAATTGAGTAATCAAAGTTTTATAATAAATATGTAAAATTACTATTAATTTTTTATGTATATGTGTGTGTTCCCGTGTGTGTTCACAGGAGTCACAAGTACACATGTAGAAGCCAGATGTTGGTGCCAGGTGTCTTAGTCACTCTCCACCTTGCTTTTTGAGGCATGGTCTCTCACTGAACCTGAAGCTCCTTATTTCAGTTATATTGACAGGCCAGTGAGCTCCAGGGATCTGACTGTATTTTACCATCCCCAGCACTGGAGTTACAGATATGCACTTCTGCACCTGGCTTTTATGTGGGTTCTGGGAACCCAAACTTAGGTCCTTATGCTCGCCTAACAGTCTCTTTGCTCACTGAGCCATCTCCCCAGATTTTTCTAACTAAATTTTAAATACTTTTTAATTGAGTTTTTAAAATTTCATACATTTCACACTCAAATCCAGGTCCCCTCCCCCATCCATGCCTCCCTCTATCCCCCCACTGAACCCTATGCATTCTGCTATACATGCTGAGTCCTATGTATTCAGATGTTTATATGCAAATGTCCTTCAGTGTGAATGCATCCACTGGAGTCTAGTCAGCCCATCCAGTGGGCTGACTAGACTCCAGTCATACTCTCCCTCAGCCCAGCAACAATCAGTCCCAATAGTTCTCAGTCTAGTGCTGGCCGGCCACCTATTTCTCACCTCCTCTTTGGGCCCTTTTTTAACTGAGCTGACATGGGTCCCACGCTCTATGCCACCACTACCACAGGCTCACATGAGCAAGCCTCCAGTGACCTGGAAGCCTCCACCTCCCTGTGTTCATGAACCAGCCCTGGCTCACACAATCATTCTGCCTCCTCTTCTGCAATGGTCCCTGAGCTGTGGGTGGGTGAGGTTCCATATAGGAGTCCCATCCTACATTTTATAGTCTCTTATTCTTCAAAACTTGGCCAGTTGTGGCCTTCAGTGTGCAGTGTACTCTAATGCATGTAATTACTTAAAAAAAAAAATTTGGTCTTGAAGCAGGTTGAGTTATAATGGGTTGCTAGTAGTTGGCACACACAGCAAACCTGTAGGGTATTATTACCTGCATTCTACAT
This sequence comes from Nannospalax galili, assembly GCF_000622305.1. Taxonomy (NCBI): domain Eukaryota; kingdom Metazoa; phylum Chordata; class Mammalia; order Rodentia; family Spalacidae; genus Nannospalax; species Nannospalax galili. The sequence continues at coordinate 2,395,166 of NW_008355272.1, forward strand.
CTGTGAACACCCATCAATATAATGACATGATAAAGTCAGGAATTGAACTCTGATCTCTGTGTCAACAAAAGCCCGGGCTCTTCTCAAAAGAGGGAAGTGCTCCTTAAAAGAGGGAAGTTGACCACCCTAGGGCGTTAAAATTGACATTCCTGTAAACTAGCACAGCCATTATAGAAATCACTATAAAGGTTCCTCAAAAAACTAAAAATAGAACTCTCATATGATCCAGCTATACCCTTCCTGGGTGTATCCACACAGTAATCTAAGTTAGCATACTGTGGAGGTACCTGCACATCCATGTTTACTGCAGCTCGATTCACAATGGCTGAGATATGGAAGCAGACTGTGTGCCCATTAACAGATGAATGGATGAAGAAAACATGGTATAGAGGTAGAATGGAGTCTTGGTCACAGACAACAAAATGATGTCATTTGCATGAAAATGGATGGAACTGGAGAGTATCATTAAGTGGAACAAGCCAGACTCAAAGACAAATATTGCATGTTTTCTTTCATGTGTAGGGCATAGATTTAACTATATACATGTGACATGAAAGTAGAGGGGGACAAATTGGGAAGAGGAAGGGGACTGGTGGGAGGGGTACATGAGAGTATCTTGGGGTGTGAATACGGTTAGAATACAAGGTCTACTCGATCTTGTTGCTATGAAATCCATCACTTCATGAAACAGATCACACTAATAAAATGTCTTAAAAAATTGTGCTTTTGGGCCTGGAGAAATGGCTCAGTGGTTAAGAGCACTGATTGCTCTTGCAGAGGACCTGGGTTTGATTCCCAGCATCCACATGGCAGCTACGAACCATCCTTAACTCCAGTTCCAAGGGAATCCGAAGCCCTCTTCTGATCTGTATGACATTGCACAACACAGGTGCACTCACATACGTGCAGTCAATACACTCGTACACATAAAATAAAAATAATAAGTAAAAAATGCTTTCATAATGTAAACTCTAAAAATGAATTTAGCAACACTTTGTACAAAGACAGCTGCATGAGACCTAGTCATCTCCCATTTCAGTGATGGAGAAAAATGGTTGTTTATGGTTGAATGGAGAAAAATGGTTGTTTATGAAAAACATATTCCATCAAATAGGACATGCAGTGTTTTCCAAAGGGCCTCCCTGAAGCCTTTACATTGGAATCAACTGGAACTGATATTGTTTTTTGACCTGGATGAGAGGGAACCCCAAGTTCTGGGCCAGAGAAGGCCTGCTTTGGGCTGAGACAAGAGTTTCCTGGATGCCCCAAACCCCCTCCCAACTGGACCATGTTCTGGGAACTCAATCCCACTAAGCTCCAGTGATCAAGACAAGAGCACTGTTTCTCACCATGGCAGTCTGTGGGGGTGTATCCACCATGCTGGCATGCGGCCTCTTGATCTCTGGGAAGAACTAGGGAGGAAGAGAATGGTGTCCAGTGAAAATGAGTATAATTCTAGCCCTGGCCTTCTAGGCCATTGTTTGTCAAGGTATGTCAATAGAATACCTTTCAGTTAACCATTTTTTTACTAAAATTAAATACCTACATAGGGCTAAGGATGTAGCTCAGTTAGTAGAATGTCTAGTATGCATGAGGCCCTCAATTTGATCTCCAGTGCCACATTAACTAGGTAGCAGTATGGTGGCATATGCATGCAATCCCAGCATTTTTGAGGTGGAGGCAGGAGAATCAGAAGTTCAAGATCATCCTTGACTATATAGTGAGTTCCAGGTCAAGGTGACACAAGACCCTATCTTAAAACCAAAACCAAAACCAAATATAGGATAATAGGGTGTTGGTTTTTTTTTTTTTTATTTAAAGACAGGGTCTCAGTATGTACTTTGGACTTGCAGCAATCCTCCTGTCTTAGTCTCCCGAGTGTTGGGATAAAAGCATGCAACACCATGTCTGACTATGAGCACTGTTTCTATTTGTGCTTTTATCCAGGGCTCTGTAAATGTCAGGCCAGGCCCAGGGGCTCAGGATTTGTCCAAATGCAGATTCCAGCTCACATCCTGGACTCATGTCTGAGAAGCTTTGGGTGCAGCAGGGAGTCTGTGTTTTCACCATCTTCTCCGATGAGGCTTGAGTGTCCTTGAGTTTGAGAGCTGGTGAGCTTGAGAGAGTTACTTGCCTGAAGTGGGAGAGACTGTTCATAAACCTTCTGCATCTTCACAGGTTGGGGCTTCAGCATGGGGACCAATTACCACTTCCACAGCTGGAGAGTGTTTGTCATCGTCTGTGCTCTGCCCTGCACCGTGTCCATGGTGGCACTGAAGTTCATGCCAGAAAGCCCCAGGTTTCTGCTAGAGGTGAGCCCCCACCAGCCATAGGAGTCCTGGCCTTGCCTTCTCAGTCCCTGGCTGAGTGTTTTCTCATCATTGCACACTGCACATTTTCCCATGTTGCTGACCTTGCCTGTTGTTAAATCTGCCTCCCTTCCAGTTAGTGATGGTGGCAAGTCATGGATTCCTGGCCTGTCAGTGTTAGAGGGACCAAGGGCAGGAGCTCTCTCCCAGGCTGAGTGGGACTGAAGGGGCAGCCTCTGGGTTGCCACCTGGTGTCACCTTCTCGTAGAGGTCCTGGATAGGGGACCTTTCATAGCTCATGATGACTTGCTGTATGGCAGCAGTGAGCTCTATGGTAAAGCTTGATGCTGCCTCAGGGCCTTCAGAATTTTTAGCCATGCAGGCTTCTATTCACCAGAAAGTTGCCTTGGGGTCCTGATGATCCTAAGAGCCTTCCAGATTCTGGCCTGAAAGTGGCCAGATGGTGGGGTGGGAACTGGGATTGGGTGAAAAGACAGCCTCTTGTAGTCCCAGATGTCCTAGTTTGTCTCTTCACTGCTGTGACAAAACACTCTGACCACTACCAACTAGGGGAAGAAAGGGTTTATTTAGCTTACATCTCCCAGGTCACAGTTCATCAGGGAGCCCAATGTAGAAACTCAGGGCAGGAGCCTGGAAGCAGGAGCTGGAGCACAAGCCATGGAGGAATGATGCTTCCTGGCTTGTTCCCTGGCCCCTGCTCAACCTGCTATCTTATGCAACACAGGCCCACCTGCCCAGGGGTGGCACCATCCACAGTAGACTGGGCCCTCCCACATCACACAACAATCCAAGAAGATGCCTCACAGACATGGCCACAGGCCAGTTCAATGGAGGAATTCCCCAAGTGAGGCTCCCTCAATCCAGGTATGTCAAGTTAACGCTAAAGCTATCGAGCACACCAGATTAGCCTCCTTGAGTTTTCTACAGTGATAATTCATCAAGTTTTCTCTTGCATCCCACTGAGTGGTTGCATGCAGCAGGCAGAGAGTTCTAAATCAGGGTTATTGCAAAATGCACCTTTGTTTCTTAGGGATGCCATAACAAAGAGAGTACTTTAACAAATGTGTCTCACAGTTTTGGAAGGTATTGTCATGGCTATGCTCTCTCTGAAACCTAAAAGGGGTAGTCTTCTTTGTTCTCTGCAGTCTGGTGCGTTGAAGGCCACTTTTGCAGCTCCTTGGCTTGCCGCTGTGGTGCTTGGATTGCAACGTTCTTCACAGTGTGCTGGTCTCCCTTTGTATCTCTATGACTGTCTTCATTTAGGACACCAATCATATTGGATTGGAGTTCCACCCTGCTCCAGGATGAACTCATTTGAACTAACTCCATCTGTAGCAGTCCTTTCTATGTTGCAGGGCGGGGTGGGGGTGGGGTGATACTTAAGATCTCACCCATCATATGTTGTTTCTTTGCTTTATCTTCTCAGCGAGGAGCATGGCTTCCCCTTTACAATCCACTCAACTTTACAGTGAGAGTAGTTAATTCATAGAGGGTAGTGAATGAAACCCCTGGCATTTACCCTTCAAAGGCACAACCTGATTATCCTCTCAATGCAGGCTGGGGACTTATCCTAGGCTATCTCAGGCAAGGAGCCGATGTCTAATCCCTTAGACCCAAGTAACAGTACTTTCTTTGGGGGTGTTGCGTTTTCCACTCTCAGTGAACAGAAGACATATTCAGCCATGAACTTTCATGTCTATGACTTTGTCTTTTTCCAGATGGGAAAACATGATGAAGCCTGGATGATTCTCAAGCAAGTCCATGACACCAACATGAGGGCTAAGGGGGCTCCCGAGAAGGTGTTTACGGTGAGTATGTGCTGGCCTGCAGCAAGAGGGGGCTTTGCTACTGTGTGGTTTCACGGAACAGCAACTTTGCCAAAAGAAAAGCATTCCTTTAACATTTCTTTTACTTTCAAACATGAAATTCATACCACTTTGTTAGAATTATTCTTTGCATTAGTGTGTGTGTGTGTGTGTGTGTGTGTGTGTGTGTGTGTGTACATGTATGTGAGACAGGCTTTCCCACTTTAACCTGGAACTTCCTAAGTAGGCTGGGCTGGCTGGCCAGAAAACCTAAGGAATCCACGTGTCACCACCTCCTGATCACTGACATTACAAGACCACACCATCATTCCCAGCTTTTTTATTGTGAATTCTGGGACTTGAACTTAGGTCTTCATGCTTGTATAGTAACTCTATTGACTAAGCCATCTCTTTAACCTTATTCTTTGCATAGATATCTTTCTAGATTTTTCCTTAGGTAGTATTAGAAAATGCTACTATAAAAAAACTAGCTAGGCTGGCAAGATGGCTCAGTGGGCTCTGCCTTCCACATGCATGCACCTGAACACACACGCGCGCGCGCGCGCACACACACACACACACACACACACACACAATTAAAAGAGAAAAGTCTATAGAGATGGAGAGATGGCTCAGTGGTTAAGGGCACTTGCTACTCTTGCAGAAGACCCAGGTTTGGTTCTCAGCACCCACATGGTAGCTCATTGTAACTCCAGTCCCAGGGGATCTGACACCCTCTTCTGGCTGCTGCAGGTACCAGGCATGCATATGATGTACATTCATACAAGCAAATACGCATACACATAAAAAATAAAATATTTTTGAAAAGGCAGATATATTCATATGGACATGAGCACATGTGTATATTTACATACCAGTGTTCGACAGCACTCCTGAGCATTTTGCATGTTGCCTCATAGTGTTCACAGCCATCCTTTCCCCCATTAGCCTCTCATACCGTCATTTTAATGAACATCAGTGTTCAGAACATTAACACAGTTTTCAACATGGCCCCTTTGTTAGAGATTCATTTATGCCATTTTATTGCCTTGTTTCTATAAATGTGATGATGAACCTTCTTGCCCACATAGCTCGTCTCCCTTCATGTTCTATAGAAATAAAATTACGGGCTTAAAGAGAAGGCGTGTTCATAGCTCTTGAGATGTATTTCCAAGTTACATCCCATTAGAGGAATGTAATTCCACAAACGCACAAGTACCAGGGTACTCATTTCTTTGTACCCCATCCGCACTGGCTATTAGCCTGGATTTAAGAACAAGTAAATGGCAATTTTCACAAAGGTGTTCCAGGGCAGACAGAGCTGTGTTCCTCTCTGCCATGCTTGGTGATTAAGCACAAGGAATACTTGCTATAGGCAGCTCTTTCTGCCTACTTTCATAACTTTCTGTAAGACTCACTTCACATCCTTTTCCTCTAGGAAGCCTTCCTGGATGAATTCCCCAATAGCTCCCATTCATGGTTTTTGATTCCTTGGCATCTATAACTTCAGTCTAGAGTAAAATGCTTGTCATTGTTCACCTGCTGCTTTCTTTGGGGGTGCTGAGTTTTCCACTGATTCTCAGAGGCTGGAGAGATGGCTCAGTGGTTAAGGGCATTGACTGTACTTACAGAAGACCGGGGTTGGGTTCCCAGTACCCACATGGTGGCTAACAACTGTAACTCCAGTTCCAAGGGACCCCATACCCTCTTCTGACTTCTGTGGGCATTACACACACATGGTGCACTTACATGTAGGCAAAACACTTGTACACATAAAATAAAAATAAAAAATTAATTAAAAGAATTAAACAACCTCCCCCCAAATTCTCAGGCAGCATCACATGGTGGTTCAGCACCTAGAGCCAGGCAGTTTAGGTCCAATCCCCTGTTCTGATACTTGTAGCTGTGTAGCTTTTGGAACGCTGCTCTCTGTGCTTCAGTTTCCGCATGGGAAAAGGCAGATAGCAGTATCTATAAAGACAGTATAGATATTATAACTATAGGAGACTGAAGGATGCACTGCCTGCCTTGGAGTGCTATAAAATAACTATTATTAAAAATGTTATGACATTTTTTCATAAATTAGTGCATTATAAAGTTTAGAGAAAACTGCTCAATAGTCTATCTTCCCAGTTCCAATGCTCCTAAAATACCCCAAACATAGGCATTTTATTTTTACTTTTTCATTATTTTTGAAATTTGTATATACAAGTATATACTGTATATTGAGCAAATCCCCTCCCCTGCCTCTTCCCTTCCCCTCCCTTTTCTTCCCCCACCCTCTTCCATTAGTTCTCTTTGTTTCCCAGACAGTTTTGCTTCGGCTTTCATGGGACCAACGCTTTTATTAAAAAATTTATTAATAGCACAATTAACAGAAATACTCCAACTGAAGATGTTAAGGGTAAATGGTCCTCCCAGTCCTCCATCCTCATGTTCTGCTTGATGGACTGTGATGCCCAGCCAGGCTAGTTTCAGAAGCCAGATGTTAGGGGAGACTTCCTACCCACTGGGATCTGGGTAAACTTACTTAATTCCTACAGCCTCCTCCCTGCTCTGTTCTACAATCCAAATATCTTTCAAGCTTCTGATTTTTCCCAGGAGACATTTCAAAGTTCTCTCTCTGGTTTCAGCCTCTGAGTCTTTACCAGCTGCAATAATTTTTTTTTCACAAAATATTTTCTTTATTATTTTTATTTTATGTGTATAAGTGTATTGCCTGCATGTGTGTAAATTCACCTGTGTTGTGCAATGCCCACAGAAGTCAGAAGAAAGCATCAGATCCCCTGGAACTAGAGTTATAGATGGTGGGTGCTAAGAATTGAACCTGGGTCCTCTGCAATAGCAGCCAGTGCTCTTAACCACTGAGCCATCTCTCCAGCCCCTGAAATAGGTTTTATAGCACATCAACCTGCTACAAAGCACACACTTAGGCACCCACCGCAGTGTTTGTGAGTTTAATGGTGTACTGAAAATTTAAGGAACAGGAATTATATCAGAGCACACAGCTTTCTCGTTCCTTTCCTTTCTCCCAGCCCTCTCCCCTCTTTGCCTATTTTTGTGAATCTCCTTCCTCCCAGAGGAAACCCTCTCTGGCTCACGTGTGGTAAGCTATTGGTCTTTCAGGTCTGAATGTATTTCTCTGGGATGTCTCTGTAGCTCACAGCGTCTATTAAGCAGATTCTTCACAATGATAGACTCCCCTGAGAGAAGCCCTGGTAGAAGGTTCCTCTCCACCCCATTTTGTGTGTGTGTCCTTTATTCCCAGGTATCTGTACTCTTGGATTCTCAGCTTACCCTTGGTCACCCTTCCATACAGAGGTGCTCTCCCAGGGCATCCCGACTGACGCCTCTGTAAGAAATACTTCTGATCAACTGGCTTGCCTTATGTGACTGAGAGTCTGCTTTAGAAAAGTGATTCTATTCTTACTTGACAACATGTTAGGAGATAAACTCTAGCACACTGAAAAGTTGATCTGAGCAGAAAGGGATTTTTGAGTCCATAGCTTCATCCCAGAAGTGGTTCAGATTTCACTGAAGGAGCATGAGGGAACAGTCTCTCAGGGCAAATGTGGAAGCACACTGGCCTAGTTGGAGCACTTGCCTTGTTTAATTTCTACTGGTGGGGAGTTTAAGATGCTATTACCAACAAAATCACAATTTCCAAAGGCAAAAGCTAAGTTGTCTCGCTTCAGGACTAGAGTTCTTCGTGTTGGGGATAGCAGCTCTATGGGAAGAAAGTTCAGGGAGAAATGAATGAATAGGGGCTCTCAGATGCTGGGATTAATTGTCTTTTCACAGCATACTGTGCTACTCCCTAGATCCTGAGGTGTAGCTTCTGCTTTTAGTAGTTTTTACCCAATAGGAAACTAGAACTAAAAAAGGTTGTGGATTCAGTATTCCATACTGACTTTTTGACCACAGGAATTGTGCAGAAGTGGATAACTGGGTGGACCAGGAAGAAGGAAAGACGGGAAGGGGAGGAGGAGGAGGGGGGGAAGAAAGGCAGAGAAGGGGGAGGGAGGGGGAAGCAAGGGAGGAAGGAAGGAGGGCAAAGAGAAAAGGGGGAGAAGGAGGAGGGATAACACAGGAAGGAAGGAGGGAGGGAAGGAGGGAGAAAGGGAAGGAGAGAGCAAGGAGAAAAGGAATGGGAAGGAGGGGAAAACAGAAGGAAGAGAGGGGAAGGAGAATGGGAAGGAGGAAGGGGAAAGGGATGGAAAGGGGAAAGGAAGGGAGGGGAAATTAGAAGGGAGGAGGACCAGAAAATGTTGATGGACCCTAGGAAACTGGCTGTACTTGGCTGTCAGGGGTGACTACTCTGCTCAACACCCCTCAAAAGAATTACTAGCTCCTTCCTGTGTGTCCCTCATAAAATATTTGTAAATGTACTCAGTGGACTAAGCAGAACAGCCAGATGAGCTTGAAATTCTGGGTGGTACCTAAGGTTAAGGCTAAATGTCTGCTCCTCACCTTGACCTGTGAGTGGCAGGTTTTACCAGCTCTGTTCTTTGCCTCACAAACACCTGGAGAGTCACACCCAGAAGGTTCTTCCAAAGAAACCTTCAGAAACAGAGAGTTGAAGCACTCTGCTGAGAAGTTTTGTTCTACAGAGTAAGTGGGAATACAGACCCTGTACTATTCCATATGGAATCAAAGACAAGTGTTCTAATTAATTGTAAATTAGAGTAGTCGTGCTTGAAATCATCACCATGTCCACTCTCAAATCCCTAGGAACAGGGTGTTATTTTCCCAAGTGGCAAAGCAAATTTATACCCTAGTGGCTATTTTAGTAGTTTAGAGTGTGGTTTATAAGGTGCCTCCTAATTTGGTGCCACCTTTCCCCTTTGGCTTTCTTTGGCTATAACTGGGGCTCAGGATGTCCATGGAGTTGGATAACTTGAAGTCCAGCTCCAGCCAAGACTTCTACTTCACAGCCTGCAGTGGTAGTTGTCCAGTTTCCCCGTAAGACCCCAGGCAAAAGAGCATTTTCAAAGACTGCACAGCTACAAATGGCATGGTGAATCTAGAGGCTCATAGAGTGTGGAGATGTGACTTCAGAGAAGGGCCTTGGTACTCATCAGACCTTACATCCCAAAGCTCTAAGAACTTCTCTGTTTGGGTTCAGAGAAGCATGGCCAAGCTCTCAGACCCAGCACATAGGCAGTAGCAAGTGAGCTGGCCATATCCAGACACAGGTCTTTCCCTGTGGCTGTCTAAACCACGTGTGTTTTTCTTTTGTGTCTTCACAATCTCAGACCATTAGCTAAAGAAAGAGATGGAGAAGTCAGATCTGTTTATCCTTCACAACAGCTTTGTAGGAGGAGTGATAGAAATTCTTCCTGGGTTTTATTGACCATACGCTTCTGACGGTTCTATGAATTCTGTGAGATTATCTAGTATTGTAGACCTTGATAACTCAAATACAAGAATTTTCATGGTCAGACATTTCCCCGGTACTGACTAGGTGTGCAATATAAGTGTTGCCTCAAGGATCAGATTAACTTGAAAGTCACTGCCTTGGTGAGTTGGGTTGTTCACATTGGACTTCACAGCCCTTGTGAAGAACACTGAACTATCCCACTTTATCTGACCCCATAGCTCTGATTTCTATCAAGAAAACTAGAGATACCAGGGAGGCCGTGATTATTCTTATTCCGATATGCTTTTAAAACATGCTACTAGCAACACCCCTCCCCTTATACTGTTGCCTGACTTCTGGGAGGCTTCTGCCCACAGGTGGTAGAGTTGTAAATTTTGAGGCTGCATCAGGTTTACTCATTCAACATACTATATACCCAGTAATATAAATTTCTCAAAGGTTTGATTTACTAAAAAGATTATAGTTCATTTTGCTCACAGTTGGACATATTTACTTCAGAAAGGTCACTGACAGCTGATATATACACTTTTGGTTAAAAACCAGAGGATTGTCAAATACTCTTCTACCCACGTAAGTTAAAAAAGTTGTAGCTAAAATTCCTCTGGAAGGCTCAAATGACATAGGCCCCCTCCTCTCTGGATCCCTATAACAAACCAAGGTACAATGTCACCAAACTGTAGTGTGGGAAACCATAGAGTTTATTGGTCTTACTTAGAGAACAGTGGGTGAGGGTTTACTTCCAGGAGTGTGGCTATTCCCCTCCTAGGGCCGCACTGGAAAGTCTCCATTCAGGCATGGATCTTGACTTCCCCATAGCTACACAGGATGGTGAGAGCACCTCCCCCTGGCTTCCTCAGTTGATATACCCTTAGCTCCTCCCCTTGTGCAACAAAGGCCAACTGGTTGGTCCGAAGGTGTGGCTGACTCTCGCTGCCCCTCCTTTCTTGCTGAGAGTAACAGTCAACTAGCTTAGCTGCGATGATCCTAGGCAAGAAGGTACACCCAAGCTTGGGAAGAGGGCATCTGTCCATGGTCTGCCTGTCAGAGGACAGTCCTATGCAACAAAAGTCAATTCAAAGTAAACATTGAAAAGAAAATTTGAGATTAAGTAGGGTTGACATTGTCACATCCACCTTTTCTTTCCAGGTTTCCCACATCAAAACTCCCAAGCAAATGGATGAATTCATTGAGATCCAAAGTTCAACAGGAACTTGGTACCAGCGCTGGCTGGTCAGGTTCATGACCACTTTCAAACAGGTACAATTTGGGAACATATGTTGGAAGGGAGGGTGGCTCCATGGGAGTCTATATCTTCAGTGAGTGAAGGATAGACCACACAAGTATCTGACCTTAAGGCAGAGTGATGAAAAGGAAGCAGCTCTGGGGAGGGGTGCTGCCTCCATGCATACTTACCTCTAAACTTGCCATGTGCCCTGAACATTCTAAACCTTAATATCTTGCTGTTCTAAGAGCAGGATTTTAGTCAGTCTAAACATCTTTCTCTCTAGCAACTTCTGTAAGTAATCCATAGAGGGAAGACATGAGTGAAATAAATGGGTCTTTGGGCATTTTAGTGACTTTCAGGAAGAATTCTTCACAAAAGGTGACTCCGTTTCTCCAGGGGACCTGCACACAAGAAGCCAGCTGCTTAGCACCAAGGTAGCCAGCCAGCTGTAGGCTACCGAAACTGGATGTGCTCATGCTTTATGGCCAATACACATTTGGAATGTCACCAGTATCCATAGGCAGGTTAATGCCTTGGAATCCCAATTTGGTGTGCTTTTGGTCACACCCAGGGAATCTTATGTTCCCAGGAAAAATACTATAACATATGTTCAAAGCTGGTCAGAAAGAAGAGATAAAATTTCCTTGTTATTTAGAGTTTCTCTCTGTGGAAAGAACAGGCTTCCCCTTCCCTCTGGGATGTGCTAGGCAGCTTATTAGAAAACCTGCAAAGTAAGCTCTTCCTGCCTCCCTTTCTTCCTCTGACTCTCTTTCTCTGGTGTGGGTTTTAGGTCTGGGATAATGCTCTGTACTGTGTTATGGGGCCGTACAGGATGAACACCCTGATTCTGGCTGTTGTCTGGTTCACCATGGCTTTAAGGTAAGTTATAGCTCATGACAGTCAGTTCCTTGGTTTTCTTTCCCATGACTTAGTTGCCTTGTTTATACATTGAGGGTTGTAATTTGGTCTAATGCTCAGTTTGTATCTGAGTGGATTCTTTAGGTACAAGTAACAGAAAGCAGACTCTTAGTGGCTTCTATGCAAGGAAACCTCTTATCCCAACACAAATCCTTGGAGCAGTCTGTGGCAGCAGGACTTGCAGCCTCAGATTAGTTCCTGCTGTGAATGCAGAATGCCTGGAGACTTCCTGTGGGCAAAACCAACCAAGCCTAAAGGAGGAAGAGACTGCCATCTCTTAGCTTTCTCTTCCGCTCACATGGAAGAATGGTTGGCAAATAGAAAGTGGGTATGTTTAAGGTATACAACTTAAGTTTATGGTATATATAGGCAATGTGAAATAATGGCCCAATTAAGCTAATGAAAATGCCCATTGCCTGTTCTCCCCCTTTCTCTGTCTCTTTGTACATAAGATCCTCTCCCTTAGCAGATTTCAAGTAAAGCACTATAGTACTATGAACTGATTGTTAATCGTGAACTAATTGCTATTGGTATCTATAATTGTTAATTACTCAATTTCCTTTTTTAAGAACAAAAGAACTTTTCTCAGAAGCCCTGGAACCAATTTTTCCCCCTGTTCTGGTAGCCAGGTGGGGTCCAGCCTAGTCACCAGCTAAGGAGATGTGATTCTGACTCTAAGCTGAAGATACCTGTGCCTTTTCTGAAGGATGACATCCAAATTGAATAGTTTCAGTTCACGAGAAGGAAGTAGGCAGTCATGAGTGTGGTAGAGAGATGAGACATGTAAAACCCGGAAACTCTGCTATACTGTGCCTTACATTAAAGAAAGGAAAAATACTATACAGTGGGTAAGAGCTGGCACCTGTCTTAAACTTCAGGCTGATAATGCAGTCAGTTCTTAGCCTCAGGCAGCAACTTTCTTCCTAGGTGAGTTGTGGAGCACACATAGAGCCTGTCGAAACTGGCTGTGCACAGGGAGTGTTTCTGCTTCTGCTCAGTCATTGCTGTGATCAATGAGGGACTGTCACAAGATTGTAAACGGTGATCTATGAAATTGCTCTTTTCTACTGCCTATGCCCTAAACACATCCCTTTGCCCCAGGAAAGCAAGTGAGCTCTAGTAACCTCGTTGACAATGATATGGGAGATCTAGTGTCTTCCAGTACCCGTTCATGGAGAGCTGCCCTTTAGACCCAAACAGGTAGATTATAGATGAAGCCTGACCCTGCTGCTCTCAAATTATTAAATTCTAACATTTCAGAAGCTAGATAGGCAGACATTGAGATTCAATTCACTGGTAGTTTAAAAAATGTCTTATTTGTATTTATTTATGTTGAATTTATTTTAATTGAATAGGTAATGCATTCCAAATGTTGAAACAGAGAATTCTTACATCCATTCCCTCCTCTCTACCCACTCCCTTCTGCCTCTAGTATATAATTGTCTTGTATTTCCTGCTTATCACTTCAGTGATTCTTTTTTCAAATGTAAGCAAATGTATACATATATATATGTAGATGTTTTCAAAAGTATATATACAGACACAGACACAGACACACGAGAAAAAGAGAGATTTTTCTTATTCAAAGGAAAACATTTTACATTTTTTTTGTTTTCAGTGATATATACTGGAAATCTATCCATACCAATCAATTAAGGCCTTCCTTCCTTCCTTCTCCCTCCCTCCCTCCCTCCCTCCTTCTTCCTTCCTTCATCCTTCCTTCTTCTTTCCTCCCTCTTTCCATCCCCCTTCTCCTTTCTTCCCTCCCTTTCTTCTTTTTTTTACTTTCTTCTTTCTTTCCTCCTTCCTTCCTTCCTTCCTTCCTTCCTTCCTTCCTTCCTTCCTTCCTTCTCTCCTCTCCTCTCTGTCTCTCTGTCTCTGTCTCTGTCTCTCTCCCCTCTCTTTTGTGTTTTGAAATGGGGGTCTCATGTAGCTCAGGCTGGCCTGAAACTCATTATATAGTCAAAGCTGGCCTTGAACCCCGATTCTCCCACTTCTACCTCCTAAATGCTGGGATTACAAGCACATGTTACCATGCCTGGCCTTCCTTCTGTGCAGTAGCATATTTCTGTGTAGCACCTAATACTAAACCATTATCCTTTATTCAACCAGGCTTTCTTGCTAGACTCTGGGGAAGTTTCCAGATTCTTGCAATTGCAAACAATGTCACAATGAGTAGCTGTGTGTGTAGACACTTTGTATTTGGGCTGTTTTGTTAATTGCATAGTTTCCTGGAAGTGGAATTCAAGGGTTGAAAGGGATAAATCTGTCAGAAATATTTTTAGGTACCGACAAACTCTCCTCCATATGGTATTGCACATTTTTGTCCTTTTTTTCAGCAATTCATGAAAGCACCTGACAACCTACAGTCTCTCAGCAGAGTGTCTTAGCAAACTTTGGGGTTTTGACAGTCTGGCTGCTGAGAATCACAAGAGTGTGGTGGTTTCAATTTCTATTTTTCTTAATAGCAATAGAAGTGAACATCCTTTAAAAACTCTAATAGGGCTGGGCATGGTGGCGTTTGCCTGTAATCCCAGCACTTGGGAGGCAGAGGCAGGCGGATCTCTATGAGTTCAAGGCCAGCCTGGTCTACATAGTGAGTTCCAGGACATCTGGAGCTATAGGGAGGCCCTGTCTCAAAAAGACCAAAAAACCAAAAAACCAAAAAACCCCCAAAAAACCTCTAATAATATCCATTTTTTTTGAATTGGTTATCCTGCATTTGGAGGTACAAATCCTATCATTCACCAATAGAACTAGTTTTACCTCTTGCTTTGCATTTCACATTTCAATGTTAGTTTTTGCATGCATATATGTGTAGTTGTATGTATGCATGTTTACATGTGTGCACATATGTGCATGTGTGGAGGTTAGAGGTTGAAAGTTGGGCATCTTCCTTGATTGCTCTCCATGTTATTTATTAAGGCAAGGTCTCTCACTAAACCTGGATCTCCCTGATTTGATTGTCTAGCTAGCCAGCTTGCCTCAGGGATCCCCTGACTCCCCCTCCTGAGTGCTGGGGTTACAGGTGGACCACCACACCCGTCCAGTTTTTACTGGGACACTGGGGATCTGAACTCTGGTCCCCACCCTTGCATTTCAAGAGCTTTATCCACTGAACCATTTTCCCAGCCCCCATTTCTGTTCTTTCTCTTGTCTAACCAGGTTCTCTAAGAGCTGCAGTATACTGTTAAGTCAAAGTGATAGTGAACGCACTCTCTTGTTCCTGACACTAGTGGGAATGTATTTAGTGCTTCCTTTTTTATTTTAGTTCTGGCTTTCGAGTTAAGATGTACTTTCTATAAGTTAAGGAAGTGCCCATCAATTCCTAATCTACTGGTAGTTTTTATTTTTAATAAGAAAAGAGCTTTTTAATGAAATGGTTTTCAAAATCCCTTTTCTCTTCTTTAAATATGTTAATATGGTGAGTTTTGAATTGTGAGATTTTCTAATAATTAACTGAATTACTACATCTCCACAAGTCTGATCTGGATCAAGTCAAAGCTACAGATTCTGCTGCTGAAGGAATGAGCCCTGGGGTTGTTCAGATGTTCTGCCTTCTCTTTTGCAGTTACTATGGCCTGACTGTGTGGTTCCCTGATATGATCCGGTATTTCCAGGATGAAGAATACAAGTCTAAAATGAAGGTGTTTTTTGGTGAGCATGTGCATGGCGCCACCATCAACTTCACAATGGAGAACCAGATTCACCAACATGGGAAGCTTGTAAATGATAAGTAAGTGTGTGACCATAGGCTTTCCTTGGGTGTGAATGACAGTCTCTGGGGCTACCCTCACAAGAGCATTGGAAGGATGAGAGCTCCAGGCAGTAGGGATGAGGTCCAGGGCTGTTGTAGTCCTCACAAACCATGGTAGATGCTAGAGACACTCTGATGACCGAGTCTGTATTGCACTGACCTCTGGGTACCCCTCATATCTTGACTACAAGATGGTGTGACATTTGATGGAGAGTGGCCAATTGGGCCATCTTCCCTGAGAACCTGATCCTTTCATGGAAGGGAGCAGAAAGCCATATTCTGTCATAGTGCTACATTATTCACTAAGAGGAGAGCATCCTCCTCTGCCACACTGAGCTTGAATTGTGCTTAGCAAGCTCCTAGAGTGTGGCTAACAATGTGTAAGTGACCGTGGGCTATGTGATGGCATCAGAACTGAAAGGGCCCAGAGCTTTTAGTGCTGAGGTTCCTCAAACAATCCTGGTTATTGAGCTTTTTCATTGATTCTGGAAGCTCCTTCATGCCAGGCTCTTGTGGAAGAACCTCTTGTTATTCTTCATCTAACATTCTCTTTTAGGATCAGTGCATTCGGTGGTCAGCGGGGGTGTTGTTCTCAGTGGCGTTTTAGGAGAGTCCTGCCTACATATTTGTGAGGATGCTGCCTCAGCCCATTTGATTTATCTTCTCTCCAGTCCTTGGACAAGTGAGATGGCTAGTCCAGTGCTGCGTTGCCTTTCTGACGCTGCTCTCTGGAAGTATCTGTCATAGTAGATTGAGGCAGGAGATTAGATAAACTTGTTCCAGGCCAGATTACTCTCCAAGGTGAGCACAGGCCCCTAGATGTTTGCCTTTTGAAACTGTATATAACAAGTGCACTGGGTTATGTGGTAAGTGTGTGAGTGACCTCAGACTATGTGCCATGGCCCAGATACCTCAATGTCAGTGCCATAGCTTCCATATTTGCCACCTCAGTACAACACTGGCACTATGAATTGCCAAGTCCAGTGAGTGTTCTACCTCCCCAACTTGCACCCACCCAATGTGCTAGGCATCTTGGAAATGTCTCTGCCTGTTGTCACTGCGGCCATGTTGGGAAGAGAATGTGTGGTGAGTGAAGTCTGGGAAGATTCTTCTAGTATAGTTCATAGTCTGCTCTAAACCTGTATAGGTCATAGTAAAGACTCATTGCTACTTTGAGATTAGAAAGTGTGAAGCTGGGGGGGGTATTATTTCCAGACATGTGATCTTTTGGGGGTAGAGAATTAGAACCAATTATCACTGGACATAAGTTCAAATTTTCAGATGTTTTTTAAGTAGCCAAGCTTAGTGGCAAGCAGCTCTACACTCAGATGTCTTTTATATCATTCTAGACCACTCAGAGTCCGTGTTCTCTGAGAGTGACCACTCCAGCTGTGGTGGCTCCAATGCTCATGGTGCTAAAAAGCAGCTCTCCTAAGGTGCTTCAACTTCTGAGCTTTTTTTTTTTAAAAAATTATTTGTTTATTATTTATTATTTTTATTTTATGTGTATGCATGTATTTCCTACATGTAGGTAAGTGCACCCATGTCTTGCAATGCTGCTGGAGGACAGAAGAGGCTGTCGAATCCCTGGGACTGGAGTTACAGGCAGTTGTTATCTGCCATGTGGGTGCTGGAATTTGAACCCGGGTCTTCTGCAAGAACAGCCAGTGTTCTTAACCACCGAGCAATCTCTCCAGCCCAAACTTCTGAGCTTTTTATTGCAAACTGGGGAGCTGTTGCTGGCCTGCAAGGAAAAATGCTGTCCTTGATTTAGAATCTTGGAAATGTTGATATCATAGATGACTAGATGTCAGCCATGATGTGACATGATACAACGCTGTCCCCTGCAGTGATAAATTCACTCAAAGAGCCCTTACAAAACCCCCCATTTTCAGTCATATTCTGTTGTGATATGAGTGACCTGCTGATGGGCATAACAATGACCATAACACCAATAACAGTCGCCGTGGAGGGTAATACTCTTGAGCCTCCAATGCTTCACATACATGATCTTATTTAATCCTCACAAAAACTCCAGGAGGTCATAAAGTGATTCTATTTTACAGATCAGTAGACTGAAACTGAGGGGATGAGAAACTTGCTGAAATCTCATGATGACTATATATAGAAACGTCTCCCAGCTCAGGTGTTTAGATGCCAGAGTGCATAGAAATATTATCACCTGCAGATATTGTCTCACTGGGAAACTCTCCATTCCCACAGAGCCCTCATTAGCATGATGTTTTCTGAATGAAAGCATTAAACACAATGCCAGAATCCTTGTGCCTGAAAACAGGCGGGTGGGGAGTTCCAAGACTTGGCTATGCAGAAGTGCAGACTTTTGATCTAGTCTGTCCTTTAAACATTTTTCACTTTTGTGGTACTGGGGATTGAACCCAGGACCTTGTGCATTTTACCCAAGTACCACTGAACTACATCCCATCCCTCTTTTATTTTATTTTTTATATATTTTATTTTTTTAAAATAATTTATTGAGGATTTCATACATGCATATAAGGTGTTTTGATCAAATCCATGCCCACTCCCTCCCCTCCAACTCCCATTGCTTTTATCACTTTTTCTGATAACTTCATATGCTCTTTCTTCAACTTTGATTATGATTTATTTTTTTATGGGGCTTTTGGCTACTCTAATATTCGCCCCCCTCTGAGGAGGTGACCTTAAAATCTTTTAAAGATTAGATAAAAGCTCCCAAATATTTTTGACATTTTTGGCTTTTGAAACAGAGTTATGTTGCTAAGAGGCCCAAGGACATTTTGACTTTTAGCCAAGGAACTGGCTACTTTTCTTTGGGGTCTTTTTACCCTAACTGCCTAGCCAATTCCTACCTCCTATTCTTATCATAGTATCCTCTAAAGAGGTTACCCAAATTGCCAATAGGGAATCGGGATGCAGACCGCTCTAGCTTCTTCCATCCTGAACAGGGATGCAGGGTGAGGCAGTTGAAGTACCCCTTCAGTGGGTCTATCCAAAAGACTCCCAAATTGTATAACTCTTATCTCTAGGGGGAAAAGAACATCCTTGAATCATGAATAGGAGATATGAAGGAGAAGTAAAGGCAAGAGTAATTAGCATTACATGTTCTAGACAGAGAACTAGAAAAAAGTCAGAACAGGGCAATTTTCAAATGTTCATATGAAAGTCCACTGGAATTTCTTGACAAGGGCTTCCAAAAGCATCCCTCTATTGGGTTCCTCCTCATTTTTCTTTTGTCTTCCAAGGCTGGACTCTAGAGTGATGGATTCAGGATTTACTTTCAGGTGTTTTGATAGCTGTTGGAATGGTTAGAATCAGTGCCAGTTCCCTATCAAAGGCTTCTAGATAGGGGGAGAAAACAAACTTATCCATCATTCTAGAACAATAGCTGGTTGTCTCCCTTAGCTACAAGTGGGCACTACAGTGTTGGAGACCAAGATTTGAAATCTTACATCCGAGCAGCACTTTCTGGTTAGGAACAAAATCATCAATGAGAAATAATTGTCTAACTTTTTATATAGATTTAAGCCTAATGTCTGGGACGTGTAATCCCTTGAACTCTTAAAGAAATATACTGATGACTTTACTCTTTGGTCATACTTTCATTTTGGGTGCTTAAGGCCATACAGTTGGCCCAAATAAATCAATTTGTTTTTACTCTTGAGGTCATTTGAGGATCTAGTCCTCAGGGGTCACATGGGCTTGGGAGGAGCCCCTGGCTCCTTTCTTTTTCTGTCTATGTGAAAATAAGTCAAAGGTTCTGCTCGACCATGTCTGGCTTCACTTGGAAGCATGAGTGAGATGTTTCCTCTGAGTTGACCCTCTTCTTTGTAGACTGGACACTGGTTCAAGTCCATCTCGTGGGGTCTCCATGGCCTCCCTGAACGTCAACTACTACCTGTGACTTTGCCTCACCTGGGGACTGGACCCAAGCTGTTCTGGTTCCGAAATCCATCTTCACATTTCTTTCAACAATGATTTTATTCGAGGTATCAGTTTTTCATGCTAAGTGTACATTCAACAATAAAATGACAATTGACAAAATATTAATATAAAATAGGAGTAAGGGAACAGATGGACGAAGTTTGATGAATCATTGTTATGCGATGTTTTCTGCTGGATCCTGGAACATAAAAAGGCCTTAGTTTTGAAAAAACGTTTGGAAAAACAACATCTATTAAATTTAAATAAAAGTTGAGATTAGTTAGTAGTAATTTAACTATGATAACTCCTTACTTTTGATACATGTATTCTGTTATATTAAATCCTAACACTGTAGGGAATATGATCAATCTAGAGAAGCTATGTGTTTCCAAAGTTTCTGTAAACAAAGTTACAATTTTCATTGTCTCATCCTTTATATATCATAACAAACTTAAATAGATCTTCATCACTTGCTTAGGCTTTCTCATTTTTTCTATTTTGGAAAATATCTCTATTTCCATATCCGTTAAACATCTTTTTACAGTCTCCTTTTCAAAAAAATAATTATGAGACATAATAGCATTGACAAATAAATTTTCCATCTGTTGTGAGAGTTCTTTCCCTGGACATGCTAAGCAATGCTTATTCCCTTTTAAGGTTTTAGCATCGAGCCAATGTTTGATTAAAGTTTTACTGGGGAACCAATGAATTTATTGAACTTACTTACAGAGGTTAAGAACACTGACTGTTCTTGCAGAAGACCCAGGTTCAAATCCCAACACCCACATGGCAGGTAACAACTATTCATAACTCCAGTTCCAGGGAATCTGACAGTCTCTTCTGTTCTCCCTGGGCACTGCATGACACAGGTGCACTTACCTACATGCAGACAATACACACATACACCTAAAATAAAAATAATAAATTAATTGTTAAAACGCTATCTGTTGGAAAATTAGAAATATAATTGTCAGTCACAGTCCTATAACTAAAATGTGAGTTTCTACTTTTATTTCTACTCTCATGCCATTGAAAACATCCTCTGGTCTTAAGCTCATACCAAAATGAATATGTGGGTCCAATATTATAACCCAAATTTTGAAGTCCAAAAGTACTTCAGACAGATTGACTCTTTCTGGCTGACATATTTTAATGATTTTCCTTATCTGATAAATATTTCACATGAACATCCATAGTCTTATTTTCTTTTTACAAAAACATTTTTATTTATTATTTTTATTTTATATGCATGAATGTTTTGTCTGCATATATTTAAGTCCGATTGTATCGTGCAATGCCCATGGAGGTCAGAGGAGGGTTTCAGATCCCCTGGAACTGGAGTTATGAACAGTTGTTAGCTGACATGTGGGTACTAGGAATTGTACTGGGGTCCTCTGCAAGAGCAGCCGGTGCTTTTAACTGCTTACCCTTCTCTCTAGCCCCCATATTCTTATGTTCCATTGAAAAACTAAAAGATTTTTCTCATCTTGGCAAAGGTTCATCTATGCCTGAATATTCTGAACAAAGGTGCCCTATTCTACCATGGCAAAATTTTGTCAGATGGCCATACACTCTTGCCTCTTGGTCCCCATAGTCATCCCAATTGCTAGGTGGGTTTGCTTTCAGCATGCACTATTTGCTTTTGACACTTGTATCTCACTCTCGATCTTAATTAAATATGAGCCTTTTATTTCCAGTAATTTAATATTTGCGTTTTAATTAAGCTAATTTTCCTGTCACCATCTCAAGATGAAAACATTACTTATTGGAGTTCCAATTATGAAAACCTTTACATGTTTTCATGGTAATTGAAATTCTTTAGATAATTTGGGATCAATTTTTAGGTTCTACATTGTTTTGAGCGATAGTTTCATGTTAAGACCTCTGCTTTCTAACTCTTTTTGATTCTTCAGACTTTTTTTCTTTGTTAGGCAGTTATGACATGCTACCAATATCCTGGAGTAAAGTTAACAAGCAATCTTGGGGAAAAAAAAAAGAACGCTACTTTGTTTCTCTTCCTGTATTATTCTGCCATCTGCTGGTCAGGAGGTGACAATGCCTCATCTTTCAAAGCCCCAAGCCTAAAGCTTACAAGGGAATAACCTGCTGTCTTCAGCTTCTCACTCTGGGCATGTATTCCCCCTCAGACATGCACACTTGGCTGCCTTAAAATTTAGATGAAAGTGATTTATTTTATCAACTAAAACACAAGGGGAGGAATTACTTCTGGGTAAACAGCACTTCAGACTTCCTTATGCATGTGTAAGTCCCACTGAAAGCTAAACCTCATCCTGATGAGAAACCTATCTCCTTGTCCTCAAGAAGAAATGAAATGCACAGATTAGTTTGGGCCCCAGCCCTAAGCATTCTCTGACACGTCCTCATGCATATTAGGGGGACCTGGTGGCTCTGTGTTCCAATATGCAGTTTTCTTTTGAGTTTGTGAGCTTTTCACGGTATAAGAAAGACAAAAGATTCATATGTTACACTCTTAACCAAAATGTCAAGCCTCGTTACCCTTGTTAGTAATTTAAAACAAGATCAGTTTCCATCTGAGTATGTATTAACTAATTAGGCAATTAATTAATGTACCGTTTTTCTGGAAGGATATTTGGCAGGGCTATCTTAGGACAGAGTTAAGCTGGGTGAAGGGCATTCAATGACTTAACCTTCCCTAGACCTCAGGGGCATGTGCCTGATTCAAGTGTGTGAGAGGTCAGGACCCTGAAGGTGATGTCCTGATATTCAACTTTCCTCACTGCAGAAGGGAAGCTGATGCATTCTGAGCACTTGGGGTCAGTGGGAACACGCCACCATTCAAACATGATTTGCCAACGAAGCATAGACAAGCATTCTTATTAAAGTCATATAAAGACAGCAAGGACTTTCATCAAAGGTTGGATGTGAGTAGCTCAGGATGAAAATGAACCTTGCTAGGTTTACTCTAAAGTGAAGTACATATATGGTGGGAAGTGGCGGAGTCCAGACTGAAGGCAGTCTGTGTACGATGATCAAGGAGGCAGATTTCATGCATCACCTGAAAGGTCATTGAGCTGTCAGGGCCCTTAGCAGGGAGTAAATAAAACATATTTTGTCACTTGCAGTGGGGCTAATTTCAATCCAGTAACTCTCTTACAAATGCCTACTGTAGATAATGAGCAAAGGCACCTCCTGGATGATCCTGGGCACACTCTGAACTGTCCAAGCCTCAGGCCACATGTGAAGGTCATAATTCAGATACGGAACACAAACCATATTTCCTTGTAAAAATTTTCAGTACAATTTGTAACTTTATATAGAGTCTGCACAGTTCTTATTGAGAGTATTCCTGGATATTTTGTATTTTGATTGGGCACTCAAAATAGGATTCCTTTCCGTCCTATTAAAAATTTGCACATATTACTGCAAATTCATAGGAATCCTATTGATTCCTGGATGTTTATTGTGTATGAACTGGACTCTTTACTCATTCCAATAGTTTTCCTTTTGTTGTTGGTTCTATAATCCTAGCATCTGCAAATAACTATTGCTTTGTTTTCTCCTTTTTATTGTGAATATTTGACGCTTACAGAGACTAGCAAATAATACAGACAACTCTCTTCAGGGCACTTACATTTATAAAATCATAAACTATAGCTCATTAATTCAGAATTTAAAATAGTTTATTTACTTTGTTAACCTTCCTTTTGTTTTGGTGAAGGGAGGGTTCTGAGGATTGATCCCAATACCTCTCATGTGTTAAGCAGGTACTTTACCACTGAGCTACATCCCTAGCCCCTAGTGTTAAATTCTTGCTACTATTCCTGTCCCTTTCCAGAGAAAATGACTCACTTGCTCATAAGTGGTTGCATGCTTTTGTGTTTTTCTGTATATTTGTATATCTGTAAGCACCACAAAATTATCTTTAAAAAATTAAATTTATTTTATTTTATATGTATGAATGTTTTGCCTGTGTGTGTAAGTGTACCACATGTATGTAATGCCCATGGTGGCCAGAAGAGGGCGTCATATTCTCTGGAGCTGTAGTTACAGATGATCATCAGCTGCCATGTGGGTCCTGGAGCCGTCTCTCCACCCCCATATAATTGTCTTTTGCATGTGTCAAATTGCAGGTGAATATCATACTACGTCATATATACATGTTAATTACCATTAGTATTGACATTTTAAACATGGTCTCATGTAGCACAGGCTGGTCTCAAACTTGCTATGTAGCTGAGGATGTCCTTGAATTCCTGATCTTCCTGCTTCCACCTCCTGAGTCCTAGGGTTACAAGTGTGCACCACAGTTCCCAGCTCTATAAATGTTAGTTATTATACTTGTTTTTTTCTATAGAATTAAGGGTTTTTAAAATTAATTTATTCTTTATACACACATGTAACAGAGTTCCGCTACACTCATCTCGTCATTCTCCCGTATGCCTCTCTCATTCCCACCAACACCCCCTTCTACCATGTCCCCACCCTACTTTCTTGTCTTTTTGTTTTGTTTTTGCTTTTGCTCTGTGACACACTGGGTTTAATGGGGCTGCTGGTGTGGCGTTATCCTCTAGAGCATGAGTAACTCACCTGTGGCCACATCACTGAAGACAATGACCTGTCTTGCCCCATCCCGCAGCAGGCAGCTATCAACTGCCAAAATCTCCCCAAGGCACCGCTGGGGAGTGCCCCTCCTCTGTCTATGCCTGACTGTTTATGGGCTCATTCTTTGCAGACCGGATGAAGGTAGCTGCCCCTGTGGTGATGGTCAGATGTGATGGTTAGCAGATCTATATAACTCACTTAATTTGAATTTCATTGTCTGCATAATCCATGCTGTACTTGTCTGTTCTCCTTCTGATGAACATTTAAATAGTGACAGTTATTTGCTCTTACAATATTACTATTAAAAGTCTTCTTATGAAAGAAAGTCTCTAGTTTATATAACTGAAAGTGAAATTACTGAGTGGGAAGGGTCTTTTAGCTTAGATACACTCACCCAAGAATTCTGCAATATATTGAAAAATTAAAAGTGACATTTGTTTTTAAAATTTCTAGTAGTGTGTGTGTGTGTGTGTGTGTGTGTGTGTGTGTGTGTGTGTGTGTGTGTTTGGTTACAGCATGCATGTGGAGATTAGAGGACAATTTTACGGAGTTGGTTTCCTCCTCCTTTCACGTTTGTGTGGGTTCTGGGGATTGAGCTCAGGCCCTTGGGCTGGGAGGCATGTGGCAAACACCTTTACTTGTAGAGTTATCTCACTGGACCCTGCTCTGCTTTTGTCTTTGTTTCTCTGTGTGGAACTTGTCTTTCTGTATTTGTCACTAACCTGATGGCATGCGGCCGCTCCTTCCCTTTCATTCTTTTCCTTTGTCCAGTATCACTGTATGAGTTTCTCTAAGTTTCTTAAACTTATGGCTTTATTTTTCTCATTATTTACTTATGATTCACTATTAATTCTTCAGCTAATATCTTCTGTCAGATTTTCTCTTTTCCATCTTGAATTACAGCTGCATCTAGGTTAGACTGTTGGACATTTCCCACAGGTTTTAGAAACTCTTTTCTCTCCTTCCCTCATTTTTCTCTTTGTGTTTCTATTTTGCTAATTTCTCTTGAGCTATGTATAATTTCAGTAATTACTTCCTTTGTTGTGACAAGTGTTCCGATGAATCTATCAAATACATTCTTTTTAAAGAATATTTTTGATTTATTCTTTGACAAGTTCCTAAGTGTATACAATGTGTCTTGATCATATCCAACCCCAAATTCCCCTCCCAACCCCCCTTGAGCACCCCCAACTTCCCCCTCCCTCCCCTCCTCCCTGTCCTTTTCTCCTTTGTTTTATAACCCACTAAGTCCAATGCCTCCAGCATGCATATGAGTATGAGACCATATGAGTATGAGAGCACCACAGCATAGACAACCTACCAGAGGACACATCCCTGAAGGAAATGAGTCTCTCTCCCCCAGCAGCCATCAACAGCTGCCTCTCAACAGGAGCCATCAACAGGAGCCTCTCCCCAACTCATGCTAGAATATTTACTGGCTTGGTCTTGTGCAGGTCTTATGGAGTGAGTTCATGAGTGCAATAGCCTTGTCATATCCACAAGACAGCATTTTACAACACCCCTTCTCATCTTCCAGCTCTTACATTCTTTCTGCCCCTCTTCTGTGATGTTCCCTGAGCCTTGATGGGGTTGCGATAGATGCCTCATTTAGGGCTGAGCATTCAACAGTCACTTATTCTCAGCACTTTGGCCAGTTATGAGTCTTTGCATTGACCACTGCCCACTGCAAAGAGAAGCTTCTGAACCAAGGTTGAGAGCATTACCAATCTATGGATATATAATATATATATATATATAAATATTTAGAAGGAAGTTTGATAAATATGTTCATCAAATGCATTCTTAATTCCTTTTACTGCATTAAAAGTCCTTTCTTTTCTACTTGATTTCTGACAATTTACATTGCACTCATGATTTTCTGACCATAAATTAATATTCTCTGCCTCTCCTTTTAAGGATTTAGTATGTTAGTAATAACTATATTAAATTCTCTTATTGAAGAGTATGGGTCCTTGGCAGGACTCCTATATTAAACTCCACCCACCTGGGGCCTAGGGACCATTGCAGAAGAGGGGGAGAGAAGATTGTAAGAGCCAGGGAGGAAGTACATGGCCATATGGAAATAGAGTCCACAGACTCCTGCTCATATGAACCTACAGCAATGGTGTCAGCATGCACAAACATGCAAACTCAAACAGACAAAACCCCAGCACTGAACTGTGGAAATGAACAGCAGGCTTCAAACTTAGCTGAGGAAACATTGGCAGCTGATTACTGCTGGGTGAGGAAGAGCTGATCTTCCTAAAACAAGAAACTCTAGATAGGCTGACTAGACCTCAGTGGATGACCTTGCACTGAAGGATGTCTGGGGACATTAAATTAACTCAATAGGCCTTAACATAGATGACAGAATGCATGAAATCCAGGGTGGGGGGTAGGTGAGGACACCGATGGGGAAGGGGGTGTAAAATGATTAAGATTTTCTGTATGAAATATACAAAAATTCAATTAAAATGTGCAAAATAAATAAATCCCATGCTTGAAAGTTCCAGTATTTATGTCTAATCCAAGACTTGCTATATCAATTAAATTACTGTATCTGACATCATGTTGCTTTATCCTTGTTTCTTTATGTGTTATAATTTTGGGCTGCAAATGAGATATCTTGTACAGTGTCTAAGAATGGGTTCCCCATCTCGATTTATGGTGTGGGGGATGCTGAGTTGATCTAGTTGGTCACTGAGTTCCACTGCTTTCCAAGTTCCTCATGTACATTTTGGCCATTTCTTCTCTGACCCCAAGTCTCTGTAACCAGTGAACTTCCGTGTCCCATATAAATGGATTGGTGCCATTTGAAGCCTTGGGAGCTTGCATTTTTCACTTACACACAATGCATTTGGGATTTACCTAGGCTGCTGCACAAAGAGAAGCTTTTTCCATCTTTATCATCGACGAGTATTCCATAATACGAGTGCACCACTGTAGTTTGTTTGAATAGTTAGTTCATCAGTGGGAGGGAGGACTTTTGACAATGATTAGCATTTTACTTGGGACATACATAATCATATTTATGTATAAAATTGTTATACTAGTTTTCTGTTGCTGGTTTAATATTTGCTTTTATCTGTATTATTTGACCTTTGGTCTTCTGCTATATTCTTTAAATTTGGCTTCAGTTATTAGTCCCAAAGGCAGTAAATATGCTAGGAGCGCTCTAAAAGAGAAGTACGGGAGTATGGTAATCCCAGCACCTGGGAAGCCACAGGTGAGAGTGGAGAGGAAGTTGGATTCACTGCAGATTCCCTGAGGCAGGAGGATTTCTGTCCTCAGAGACTGCAGTTAACATTGAGGCTAGGAATTTCAGAATCCACATTTTCTCTTTCTTCATGAAATAATATTTTAGTATTTGGGGAAGATAGCCATTTCCGATTGCTTCCTTTCCTCCCTCCCTCCCCCCTCCCTCCCTCCTTTTCTCCTTTCTTCCTTCTTTCCTTCCTTCCTTTCGTGACGCTGGGGCTTGAGCCCAGGGCCTGACCCATACTGTCTGTCACTGAGCTGTGCCCCATCCCAGTCCACTCTCTTCCCAGCGCTCACAGAGTTTAGGCATGTCTCATTTCTCAGATCACACACTGTCCTCTGCACCCCTATTTTACAGATTTATAGCTGTAGGCAAGAAAGGGCAGTGGACAAGCTGGCTTGGTGATTAAGTCAGGACAGTTCTCTTCATTGTTTGCACAGTGCTCTCAGAGCTGGGCAAAGGCTGGAGACTGACAAACTCGGTGGAGTATTGCAGATATTTGCTTCCTCTATTTTTAAAAGCAAGTCAGACCCAAACACTTGGTTTGTGAAGTGCCTTACTTCAGACCAGGAGCTGATATGTGTTAACATGTGGAGACTGGAGCTGGCCTTTTCCTCTAGGACTCTGTCTCAGTTCATTGGCCTTGGTGGTTTACTGCAGGGCATGTAGAGCTGTGGTCTTGGGGAAGCATGCCCTTTAGTTGTATACTCCCTGAAAGGGTAACATAATTTCTGTGAAAGAGAATTCCCTACTTTAAGAAGGACAGCTCATAGGCTGATAGGATGAGCTTCTACTTTGCACACGTTGTGCCTTCTGCCTGGAATGCACTTCTTTGCATGTTGGACAGCTTTTCTGCCCCTCTGAATATCACCTCATGATTCTGAATGTCACAAGTGCCCCACAAATGAGGTGACTGGATGATATAGCCTTTGCCTTGGTAATTATTATAATCGATTTTAACAGTCAACCTTTTGTTTATCTCTTTCATTAGAGCCAGTTTCATGACAGTGACACCATCAAGTCTCCAACACGAGGACTAGATTAATGTGACTCTGGTGTCATTTAATCACTTGTGGACTAGGCAGGCACTGGGTCTGAGGCTGATGGTAATTAAATATTATAATAATTATACTTTAAAGAATTTTATCTATCAAATTTGTTTTGTGATGATTTCATATGTGTATATTGTGCATTCTGATTACTCTTGACCCCACCCTTTCTAATTTCCCTCCCACCCCTGCCAACCCCCTTCCCATACAAATCACTTTTCCACATTCATATCCTTTGTTTTGTTTTGTAACCCACTGACTTTAACTAGGGCTGCCTGTGTGACCACAGGTTTGGAACTGTCCACTGGAGCCTGTTTGGCTTATTATCAGGCTTTAATAATAATTCTATCCTAGACACTGTATTACCAATGGCTTGTCTTTCCTTAAAGGACAAGGAGAAGAAGAAAAAATGATACTTAGACTTTTGCTTACCTACTTTCCCCTCTTTGTGTCTCTGTGTTCCCTCCCTCTCCTCTCTCTCTCTCTCTCTCTCTCTCTCTTTCTCTCTCTTTCTCTCTCTTTCTCTCTCTCTCTCCTTGGAGACAGAGACTCACTAGCACAGGCTCTCATGGAACTCACTATGTAGCCCAGTCTGGCCTTGAACTCACAATCCTTCTGCCTCAGTCTTCCAACTGCTGGGATTGCACACCTGGTGTTTTGGTCACTTTGCTTTCAACCTCTGAACTCCCATGAATGAGGAGTCTTGAGATGGTTCAGTGTATCAGTTGGAGACTGGAGGAGATGATTTATGTAAAGACTCATAAAATATATGTTGGCCCTTTCTTCTTTTAGCTCTTCCCTTATCACTGTGAGTTTTTATAAACCACTTGGAAATACATTTTAAGGTCTGCCTGTGTCAGACTCAACTATGATTTATGGTTCTGCTTTTTTATCCACACTTTGAAGAATATTAAAATATCACTGAAGGCCTTATCACCAGCCCATTATTATATTAAAGAGAAGGATATATTAAGAAAGGCAAGGGGCTGCCTGCCTTTAATCCCAGCACTCAGGAGGCAGAGGCAAGTAGATCGCTGTGAGATGGAGGCCAACCTGGGGTGGTCCATGTAGCAAGTTCCAGGCCAGCAGGGGCTAAATAGTAGACCCTGTCTCAAAAAAGAAAGAAAGAAAGAAAGAAAGAAAGAAAGAAAGAAAGAAAGAAAGAAAGAAAGAAAGAAAGAAAGAAAGAAAGAAAGAAAGAAAGAAAGAAAGAAAGAAAGAAAGAAAGAAAGAAAGAAAGAAAGAAAGAAAGAAAGAAAGAAAGAAAGAAAGAAAGAAAGAAAGAAAGAAAGAAAGAAAGAAAGAAAGAAAGAAAGAAAGAAAGAAAGAAAGAAAGAAAGAAAGAAAGAAAGAAAGAAAGAAAGAAAGAAAGAAAGAAAGAAAGAAAGAAAGAAAGAAAGAAAGAAAGAAAGAAAGAAAGAAAGAAAGAAAGAAAGAAAGAAAGAAAGAAAGAAAGAAAGAAAGAAAGAAAGAAAGAAAAAGAAGAGGCAGGCCTGAAGGCCTGAGACTGAAACGGTCTCCAGGAATAGCTCCATGTAAACACATTGGCATTCAAATTTGGGCATTTTTCTGTAATAAAAAGTATCCTAATTAGGTTTTCTTTCCTCTCCTCCTCTTCCTTCCCCCTTTCCTCATCTCCTTCCCTTCGTTCTTCCCCTTGCCTCCTCTCCCCTCTCCTGTCTTTGATGCAGGCTGGCCACAAACTCCTTATGTCACTGAGGATAACCTTGAACTCCTCATTTTCCTGCCTCTGCCTCCCAAGTGCTGGGAGTATGGGAGACTGA
The DNA here is from genome assembly GCF_000622305.1 of Nannospalax galili. Taxonomy (NCBI): domain Eukaryota; kingdom Metazoa; phylum Chordata; class Mammalia; order Rodentia; family Spalacidae; genus Nannospalax; species Nannospalax galili. The sequence continues at coordinate 2,425,178 of NW_008355272.1, forward strand.
CACAATACTCTGCCTTTTTTTGGAGACTGTCTCACTCTATAGCTCAGGCTGGCTTAAAATTCACAGCAATTCACAGGCAACCCTGCCTCAGCTTCCTAGGTGCTGAGATAACAGGTGTAAGCTACCATGCCTCAATTAGTTTTTCTATGGAAACTGGAAGGGTTCATGACAAATATTTTTATACTTGAGTTTAAATGCCCATTGAAAATTTGTCTCTAAGAAAAATGACTCAAGATAATTTGGTTTCCTAACCCATTAATTCTTAAGGTTTTGGAAGTGTAATGATCTGGTTTCTGCTTCAAATGATTATGATTTTTTTTGAGACAGGGTCTCCCAGGTGGCCTTGAACTCATGATCCTTCTGTCTTTGTCCCCCGAATCCTCAGATTACAAGTATTCATCACTATGCTCAGCAATGGAAACTCATCTTTAGCAATGGTCTCCTAGTTCATTCTGATGAAGTATTCAGGACATTGCTTTGACAAGCAGTGGCCCAAGCCTTTCTCATTGGGTAGGAGGAGCTTTGGCAGAAGCTAATGATGAGTGACTCTAGGTTAGGATCTGAGCAGAGCACAGTGGAGCACTGGTCATTACACGTGATCAGAGTGAGTCATCTTGGGACTCTAAAGAACAGTGACCCTTAACTCACAGCGATGCTCTGTCCTTGTGATTCCCATCACATTGCAGTAGTCTACTTTTCTTGAAGTCCATACCCTCGTTAGACTGGAGGGCATGGACCATGGCTTCCCTCTCTACTCGTAGGACCTAGTACCATGCTTAGGAAGGGTTGGCTGACAACGTTCAGAGAATAAGAGGCCACAGACTGTTATCCTGAATAAGACACCTATACCAAACTTCTTCCTTCCAAGGCTCAGGGATCTTTGTGGAAGAGGGGGAAGAAAGATTGCAAGAGCCAGAGGTGGTGGATGACCACAAGGAAACAGTTTTCCAGACAGCTGGTCACTTACATATATGAACTCACAGCAATGGTGAAAGCATACACAAGTCCCACGTAAGCTCAAGCCAGACAAAATCCCAGCACAGATAAGGGGAAGTGGGGAAGAAATCCCAACCCTACTTGAGAAACTACTGGCAACTGATGACTGCTGGGAAGGTGAGATTCAATGTCATTTAAGGATGAGACTCTTAGTAGGTTGACCAGGCTCTATTGGATGAACCCACACTGAAGGGCATTTGGGGACACAAACCTGACTCTATAGGCCTTAATATATATAGTATTTATATGTACATAATATATAAATATATGTCTATAAGTATATATTACATATATAGGTATATTACAGTTAAGAAATTTTGTAGGGGGCTAGGAAGGTGGTTTAGAGATGTGGAAGGGGATCTAAATATGATCAAAATATATTGTATGGAATTCACAAAAATTAAAACATTTAAAAAAGGGTTCGCTGAAGATTGAATGTGAAAATGTATGAAGGAATGAACTGGTTGCAGTTATTCACCAATGAGGACATATCTAAAGGCTTCCACTCTAAATATTTGACAAGCAAGAGAGGATGAGATTGACATGGATTGAAGGGGCTTTTAAATGTGGTATTGTTCTTTCCGCTGAAGTTAAATATGGGAGTTGGAGCTGCACTGAGTGACTCCCCAGTGTGGTGCACCTCATAACTACCTAGGGGTCTTACCACTTGCTAACTGGATGCTTTTAAGTGAAAATTAATGCATAGTCTTGGAATACAGTGAAAATTAAGCTGATCTCATGTCGTCCTGTCACACCTCCCCAGGCCTCACCACTGTTTTTCATTTTGGTAACTCTGCAGATATATTTAAAAGCACATGTACCATATGTTGTAAGCCCTATAATTGTATCTTGATTTTTTCCCCTCCCTCCCTCCCTCCCTCCCCAGGGCAAGAGCTCATAAAGTCCAGCCTGGCTTTGAACTCCTGATCCTCTTGCCTCTACCTTCTAAGTTCTCCTTTCACCATAGTCAGGGTCTAACACTATATCTTAGGCTGTCTGGGAATTCCCTAGTAGCCCAGGCTGGCTTCAAACTCATGGCAATCTTCCTTCCTCAGCCTCCCAAGTGCTGGGATTACAAGAGTGAACAGTCATACTGGACTCATTTAAAAAATCTTAAAGATTGTCCCATATTAATACATATAGATCTGTTTCCTTTACTGTAGTGGCCACATGGAATTCCATTCTATGATATCTATGCCTGTCTATATGTATGCATCATGTATGCTTATATATATACATGTAGCTGTGAATGTGTGTAGGAATCATTGCTGTTATAAGCAATGTTTCTATGAAGACCAGTGAATATAACTCTTTAAATATATGAGAAAATGTATATAGGACAATTCCTAGGTCAAAGGGATATACAGTCTGGTACATAGTGAGTTCCAGGACAGCTGGGGTATTACAGGGAGACCCTGTCTCAAAAAGACCAAAAAAAATCTGTAAAATTGTTACCCAAGGAGGCTATATTTATTAAAGTCTACCCTTGGTGTGAATGACAATGCCTGTTTGCCCATATTTAGGACCAGCTTAAGGATCTTCATGGGTTTAAGGCACATGGGAAAGTGAGCTGTTGGCCATATATTCTGTCATTCTGATATGGAATGCCTATGGCTCTGAATTTGGGAGCCAGATGGTTGGTGTGGATTCCCTCATATATACCTGGACCAGATGCCTGATTCTGTGGTCCTGAAGCCCCTTTGCCAGCAATAAACAAGTGACTGAGAAACTGGGTACTAGTCTGGTTTGAAATAATGTTCCAGCACCATTTGCCACAAAGGTCTTGTTTTCACCTTTCTGTGCTTTCCACTTTGGATGCAACTGCTTTCTTTCCTTTGGATGAATCACGCAGGGATACTGTCTTTCCCACAGGTTCATAAAGATGTACTTTAAACATGTCCTCTTTGAAGATACATTCTTTGACAAATGCCATTTTGAAGATGTTACATCTACTGACACTTATTTCAAGAATTGCACCATTGAATCCACCATCTTCTATAACACAGGTAAGTAGACAGACACGCCATGAGTGTGCTGTGCTGCAAGGGTGGCCTGATGACTTAGGGGCCAAAGCACATACCATGAGCTACAGGAGGAGGAAGGGATTTGTAGACACCTATAACCAGCCTTAGCAGGGGAGAAGTTGGTTCCAGCCCCAGGAATGGTGTACATTAGATGCCATTAGTGTATCTGGCATTTGGTTTATCTGTACCTATGTTTTCATCACATATGAAGCAAAAGTTCTGGCCAAGTATCCTCATCAGATTAAGACTGACATTTTACAGGACAAAGTATGACACTCATGAAACCAGCATCCCAGATGGGCTACACTTTTAGCCTGGGATTCATTCTTAAATATTCTGCATAATTTGAAACTTGTACAGTTCAAAACTGCATTTTCATGATAAATGAAAAGGGAATATTACATCTGTTCAGACTTGACCCCAAAAGCAAGATGTTAATAATGTTTTAGAATCATATTATTGCTGATTGCTATGATTAAAAAAAGCACAAAATTTCACTCCTCTACCCCTTCCATTACTGCTACCTTTCACATCATAGATTTAGTAACATCCCAAGTGCGGCTGGGACACAACAAGCTACCTGGGCATTACCAGTTATCAAAAATGCACTATAAACCTCCCCCCACCAAAAAAGAAAAAAGGACAGGTGTGGTGGTGCACGCCTTTAATCCCAGCACTTGGGAGGCCGAGGCAGGTGGGTCTTTTTGAGTTTGAGGCTGGCCTGGTCTACATAGTGAGTTCCAGGACAGCTGGGGCTACACGGAGACCCTGTCTCAAAAGTAGACCCCCCCGCAAATGAGCTATGATTATCCCTACCTTGTACCTGAAGCAACGGACTTGGACAACTTGGTTAAGGCCACAGTTAGCAAGGAGTTAGAATTTGATTCCATCTCAGTTGCTTGGCTCTGAAACCTGTGTACTTTGCACTGAACTGCTTGCTTCATGTCTAGATTTATGTCTTCCCTCTGGGATCAATGCCTAGAGATGGTTCCTGCAATGTCTTCCTTCCTGCTATTGGCCTCAGAAGGTTTGATATCTGGTCTCTAGAACCCCCCCAGTCTTGAATAATCTGTTATGAGATGTACTTTCCTGAATTTCTTCCTAGCTTGGTTTTAAAAAATAATGAGTTCTAGAACTTTACTATTTGTTATTAAAACTGCCATATCTTTTTATTCTTCAAATTTTAATGATGCCTCTCCATTTGCATACTCAACATGGTTTTTTTTTCTCCAAACATTTATCTGTGTAGATGGGTGCTTGTGTGTGTGTGTGTGTGTGTGTGTGTGTGTGTGTGTGGTGGGTGACTGTGTGTGTATGTTGAGACCAGAGGTTGCTGGGTGACTTTTTCATTCATTTCTTCACTGTATGTTTTGAGATAAGGTCTCTCACTAAACATAGAGCTCCCTGATTTGGCTAGACTAGCTAGCCAGTGAGCTCCAGGAATCTTCTGTGTCCTTTCCAAATCTGAGATCTAGGCATGCACTGCTGCATCTGCTTTTTACATGGGTGCTGGGGATCTGAATTCAGCTCCTCATGCTTGCAGGATATTCTAGTTTGCTTTTCAATTGCTGTGACAAAACATTCTGACCAATACTAACTTGGGGAGGTAAAGGTTTATTTAGCTTACATCTCCTGGGTTACAGTTTATCACTGAGGGAGCCCAAGGCAAGCAGGATTTGGAGGCAGGAGCCGAAGCACAGGCCCTGGAGAAATGATACTTAATGGTTTGCTCCTCTGGCCTGTGGCCAGCCTGCGTTCTTATATAATACAGGACAACCTGTTCAGCGGTAGCACCACCCACAGTGGGCTGGGCCCTCCCACATCACTCAACAGTTAAGAAAATGCTCCATAGACATGGTCACAGGCCAGTCCAATGGAAGCAATTCCCCAATTGAGGCTCCCTCTACCCAGGTGTGTCAAGGTGACAACTAAATGTATAGCAAACATAGTAAACAGGTTATCATCTGAGCCATCTGCCCAGCCCTTGTGTGCTTACAGATTTATAGACGGAGGTTAAAGGAGATTTAGGAGCATTCACAAACCTAGGTTTTTCTACTTAGCACTGTTTCTACTAAGACTTGATCTTGGAAAGTGTCAGAAGACATGGGAACTGTTACCACAGTAAATGATTTTACTTTTGAGAAAGTTTAGAGTTTTGAACAGGCTATAGCCTGCGCTCACAATGGACAGCTCAGGTTGGGCCAGTTCTTCTGTGTGCACACTTGTGTCTGTGCATGCCTGTGGAGGCCAAAAGCCAACCTCAGGTGTTATTCCTCAGTGGGTCTCTACCTTGTTTTTTGAGACAGAGTTTCTCACAGGGACCTGGAACTCACCACTTAGTCTAGGCTGGCTGACCAGGGATCCATTTGTCTCTATCTTTCCAGCACTGGGATTACAAGTGTGTATTACCATGCCTGACTTTTTATGTGGATTTTGGGGACCAAACTCAGATCCTCATGCTTGTGAAGCAAGCACTTTACCACTAGGCCATCTCCCCAGCCCCTGACCCTAGTTCATAAGTTCTGATTCTCTAGACTGGATTGCTTCAGGGCAGTGGCCCAGCCACTGTGCCTCTTTGAGTGTCATGTGATTGGTACAGATAGGACTGTTGTCCAGTGGGAATGATGATGTATCAAAAACGTCCCTCAGGGTGTGGAGAGATGGCTTTGTGGATAAAGTGCTTGCCATATAAAGTGTGAGGACTAGAGTTCAGATTCTCAGAATCCAGGTAAAAGCCAGGCAGGTGCAGTGGCTGCCTATCATCCCTGCACTGGGGAGACACAGACGGGACTCTCAGAGCAGGCTGGCTAGCTAGACTAACTGGAATCAGTGACCTCCAGGTTCAGCAAGAAACCCTGAGTCAATAAGTAAAGGATATAATGACTGAGGAAAATACCTAACATCAACTTCAACTACCAGATGCACGCACACACAAGTGCCTACACACATTTGAACACACATACACACACATACCATATGCATCAAAACATGTTCTTCAAATTAATGTTAAATTTCATTTGTCTTTGCTATAGGAACTTGAGCAAGTCATTGTATATTTTGGAAGTATCTCCATTCATTCTTGGCTGCATAGCACTTTGACTTTGATATCTCAGCTTGCCCATAAAAGGGGACATAGCCTCAACTCTGCCCCTGCCCTGCTTTCCTCTGCTCCTGTCCACTCACATGAACCAAAGCTTCTTTCTCCCCCTAGACCTCTACAAGCACAAGTTCATCGACTGCCGCTTTATCAACTCCACTTTTCTGGAGCAGAAGGAGGGCTGTCACATGGACTTTGAGGAAGACAATGACTTTCTGATTTACCTTGTCAGCTTTCTGGGTAGCCTGTCAGTCTTGCCTGGGAACATAATCTCTGCCCTGCTCATGGACAGAATTGGAAGACTCAAGATGATTGGTAAGTTGCTCGTAATGAAGCATCTGGATTCTCCTGGGCCAGGCCAGTGGCTATTACAGTTATTGAAGTGGTGGAATGCTTCTTTTTCTTTAAGAAATCTTGCAGAGGTAATCAATGAGGTAAGCATGGTTCTGCTGTCGTAAACCCAAGGAGGCAAGCTCATAGAAGCCTGGGACTCCACGGAAAGGCTCTGAGAGCACTGAAGGGGCTCTTCATTGTTTCCAGAATATTCTATTAGTACTTCCAGAAGGGTATTGAAGTACATCCACTACACTTCATAAGATTATTGTGAAAATAGATAAAATACTCAAATGATAGTTTGATGATTTAGGGCAAATAATATTATTTCTATTGTTTAATAGCATCTTTCTATTGTGTAATAGTGGGAATGAGAAGGGGATTAGAGAGCATGATGGTTTGAGTGAGGCATGTCCTATAGGCTCATGTATTTGAATACTTGGTTAGTTGGTGGTACCAGTTTGCAGAGGTTTAGGAGGTGTGGCCTTGGGGAGGAACTACATCACTGGGGGTGGGTTTTGAGAGCCTCACCCCACTTCCAGCCTGCTCTTTCTTTGCTTCTTATACATGCTCAAAGATATGAACTCTCAGCTTTGTGCTCCAGCTGCCTCCTGCCATGCCTTCCCTGCATGATGGACTCTCATCCCCCAGGAGCTGTAAGCCCAAATAAACTCTTCCATAGGTTGCCTGGGTCATGGTGTTTTATCACAGCAACAGAAAAGTAACTAATACAGAGAGTATATCAAGGGACATATAATCAAAGCACATCATTCATATACACTGAAAGAATAGGTGAATAATCAAAACTAAAAAGATCTTTTAAATTGAATAAAAATAGTTTGGACTTTGTTGGACAGACTCTTGTTGAAATTCTAACTTCTAATGGTGACTTGATTTTGAACACATTCTTTCTCTGAGGTTTGGTTTCAGCTAGACAACTGGAAAGATTTATAAAGGTTAAATGTAAGATAGCCAAAACATCTTGTAATGGATGGCATTTTTAGGCTCTTAGAAATGGTAGCTGTGTTCACATCTGTCTTGCTTTGTTCCACCAGGACTTACGCCATTTATTACTAAAACACAATGCTGTGCATGGTAAACAGGAAGCACAATGTGTATAATGAGGGCTGGGGTGAGTGTGTGTTAAACATGAGTCAAAGCCAGGGGTGGGAAAGCAGGAGGCACATTAATAAAAAGGCCATTACGGATCTGCCCTCGGGATATTGTTGATAGGAAAAATTAATACCAAGCTTTCCGGTATCGAGGCACAAAGGCAAACAAAATCAATCACATTGTCATTTTATTGGAGAAAAGAAAATGGATCAAATCTTCATAGGAAGGAAATACTGGATATTATTATTATAATTAGGTGCATGCATATTCAAAATGGTGAATACAAGATTGCCTATGGTTTTAGCTTTTTCATCTCACAGGGAGGATGGAAATCATCTTACAGATACGGCAGACTAGGCTGTCTGTTAGGGCAGTTCCCTGGTCAGTTAGAAAGTCTCCTGAGAGAAGGGATAGAGACCTACAGATTTCTGTAACGCCAGTGACCAACAGTGTGCCTCTCATTAAGCTAACGCTTGGCCATCCTGTTGAGCTAACTGGACCTGATGAAGATAGCTCTGATGCTACTTTACTTAGAAGGGCCCAGTTTTCAGCAGTAAGTGCCACAGGGCGGCTTCATGTCAGTCAGACCGTCTTCACTGCCAGAATCACTTTATGAGCATGTACACATGCTTTCACTTCTCTGAGCTTCCGTTTCCTATTAAAACACTACCTCTGTCTGCTCAGATGACATGATCAAGGCAGTCATGGGACACTTCTGCGACTTTGTCCCCAGTCTTCTAAGTCCTGAGTCTAACTGTATGTCACTAGCCCATCTTAAAGTGGCTGGAGAAAGTGTGGGGAAGCAGGACCTGTAGGGTTGGAGTGGCTGTATCTGTATGATCCCCTATATTCCCTCGTGGATGTAGGAGCATGCTGGGCACAGAGGACAGACAGGTGAGGAAGCTAACAGCTTTCTTGCCATTAAAGCCTCTTGTCACCATGAATTCATCCCAGGTCTCAGTTGATTCCCTTCATGCTAAATGAAATTATGTTCCCCAGTTAGATACTCAGACCTACAGTTTAGTCCTTTGTATCTTGCTCTCCTGTCATTTCTTCTGCTTTGTTCTGAGCTAACTTGCAAGTAGAGGCCGGAAAGAAGGCTCAGTGGATACAAGGGTACTCTGCAAGCATTGAGGATCTGAGTTGGAGTCCCCAACACCTACATAAAAAGTTATAGGCATGGCTCTGAGTGCCTATAACTCAAGCATGAGGGAAAGTGGGGGGTGGATCCCAAGAGCTCACTGGCGAGAGAGAGAGAGAAAGAGAGAGAGAGAGAGAGAGAGAGAGAGAGAGAATGAACGAACTCAGGCAGTGCCTGCTCAGCCTCTGTATGCCTCATCTTTAGGGAAAGACCTGGAATCATGGACCAGCTGTGACAATCTCGGTGCACAGACAACAGTAGATGCTCAGTCACTGGCCCTTCCACCATGCCATGATGGATGCAGTGAGCCAAATTGAAGTAGCATTTTCCACACCTTCAGACCAGCCCCACTATGGAGTTGCTGTTGCAGCTTCATCCTGCTCACGTTGTGGGGCTGTTTGGTAGAAGTCATATCATGTTAACAGTAGAGTAGAAGTTTTCCTAATGAGGCTGTTACTCATTTATTCATTCAATAAACATGCATTTTGTAGAGTCCTTACTCTGTGCCAGACTGTGCAGGAAGCAATGGGAATACAACAGTAATTGAGATAGTCAATAGCCCCACATTTAAAGAGTAAACGATAGATTGAGAGACAAAGACATAAGCTAGAGATTTCATTTAACAAACACTGAGACACATTATAGGCCAGGCTGTGTTCCAAGCATTTCATCAACATTAATGCACTGAACCCTCACCACAGCCCCATGAGGTAGGTATTACTTTTATTAAATGTTTACAGATGGGAATGTGAGATAGCACAGAGAGGTTAAGTGAACCACCCAGAATCACACAGGTAGGAAGTGGTAAGGCTTGAATTTGAACTGAGGCTTCTTTAATTACAAGGGGAGTAAAGAGTATTAAAGTGGAAGGGCAGTGGGCCATGTGGCCCTACAACTGAGGTGGTTAACACAGAGTCTAGGAAGGAAGGCTTCCTTGAATATCATGCAATTTACTTGACAATTTTTTTTTTCTTTCCAGCCCCATACTGTTCCCTTTGAGGAGAGCACACATTTAGAATGGATTGTTCTCAGGACTCTTGCGGCCCATAGACACCAGCTGCTTTCCTTCTGTTTCTCTCCTCACTGTTGGAAAGAGCTCCCCAGGCACCTGCTCACCGCCCTGCCTCTTCCTAGAGTCAGCAGCATCCAGCCGGACAGTTATTTCCCCACTCCTCAGCAACATGTACTGCTAGTCTTGCAGCCCCAAGTCTGAGTGTGATTGCAGCCTGAGATCCCCTCAGGAAGGCATTTCTTGTTGGAGTTAGGCCAGCCTTTTAGATGCCTGTCAAGCAGTGTACCCTTCTCTCATTGCGCTAATATTAATGGGAAGCCTGTGTGTTGCTTGCCAGCTGGTTACTGGAGCCTGACTTTTTGCCTTCTCTCTTCTAGCCCTGATTCTACTTCATTTCTAGCTCTATTTCTGGGCTTCAGCCTCTTCTGTCATGGCCTGCACCCACCTGAGGTTCCCAAAGAACCCCCTGAGTAGACTTTCTGGATTTGTACAGAATTTGGTACAGTCTTTTAAAAATGGGATCTCTTATCACTAGCTCTGGCAGCTGAATTCTTCACAGGAGAAAAATTTGCTTCAGGTGTCCTAGTAAGAAGACACTGTTGATGGCACAGCTCTAGAGGTACAAGCAGGGCTGTGAGAACAAATAAGGGAGACAAGACACTCAGGCACTAGCAAAAGTGGGAGGCAGGCACTAGGAAGGAAGATAGCATTCACAGAGCTCAGTGGTCCTGAAATAGTGGAGGGAGAGTCACCTGGAAGGAGCTGTGGTCCTGGAGGGGTATAGCCATTGCCAAAAAGGGGCTTCTAAAACAGGATGGGGGTCTGGAAGCACCTCACCCCTCCTCTTCCCAACTGATAATGGTGCCTGGGGATCAGCTTCCCACAGGGTGCAGCAGGACTGTGAGGGCAGGGATATATCTGGGGTACATATGGGAATATGCTAGCAGATATCTGTTGCTGTGACAAAATACCCAAGACTTTACAAGTAAGGAATGTGTATTTTGACTCCTGGCTTCAGAGATTTCAGTTCACAGACATTTGGCTCCATTGTTTGGGAACCTGTGTTGAGGCAGAGCATCAAGGCAGGAAGTGAGAGACAGAGCAAAGATGCTTACTTCATGGTGGCCTGGAAGCAGAGAGAGCTTGCTTTTATACAAAAGCCCCTCCTCCAGACCCTATTAAGCTATGAGTGTCTGAATGGGTAATCCATTCAGGAGCTCAGACTTATTCTAAAAGCCCCACCTCTGCCTCGGGGCCAAGCTTTCATTCAGTATGTGAGCTTTTAGGGAATATTTAAATCCAAACCAGAACTGGGAGTAAATGAAGAAGTGGCAGAGTAGCCCTTCTAGAGCTTTTTCTATGCAGTCCATTCACAGATGTGTTCACACTGGAATCTAAGCTCCTTAAGAATGGGTTTAAGGGGCTGGAGAGATGGCTCGGTGGTTAAGAGCACTGACTGCTCTTGCAGAGGGCCTGGGTTTGGTTCCCAGCACCCACATGGCAGCTAACAATCATTTGAAGCTCCAGTTTCAGGGGATCTGATGCCTCAGGAAGGCATCTTCTGACCTCAGGAAGTGCATGACACAAGTGCACCTACCCACATGCAGGCAATATAGTCATACACGTAAAATAAAAATAATATTAGAAAGGTGTTTTATAATGTTTTTATATTTCTTTAAATGATATTTACTCTTTCGTTGTGTTTGTAATATATATTCACTTTTCCATGTGCATGTAATTGCATTTAAAATATGAATGTATCTACTTTTTCTGGATGTGCTCTTCCCATGTGGAGATGGGACTAACTCCTCAAGTAGCCTATGAGGCTGGGTGGTGGGCAGCAGGGGACAGACCTGTCAGGATGCTGCCTTCATGTTTCTGTCTATCCTTGGCCTGTCTTCACAGGGGGCTCCATGCTCATCTCTGCAGTCTGCTGCTTCTTCCTGTTCTTTGGCAACAGTGAGTCTGCCATGATCGGCTGGCAATGCCTGTTCTGTGGGACTAGCATTGCAGCCTGGAATGCTCTGGATGTGATCACAGTGGAGCTGTACCCCACCAACCAGAGGTTAGTTCTTCCGTGGGCTTCTCTCTAGGACTCATTGGTGTTTCTTTGGCCAGTATATTGCTTACTGAATCCTGCACCGTGCATGACCTTGGTCTTCTTGGTCTCTCCTGGGCCACTGACTTTCTCTGCAAGATGCTGACAAGGCCTGGGTCTGGGTAGGCTAAGACTTGGAAGGGTGGAGTGAGTGGCAAAAACAAGAGTAAATGGTCCAAGATTGAATGGAGCAGAAGTGAATAATGGGTCAAACCTTGTGTATGCTGCAATCGTTAACACAGTTTAGCCCAGGCCTGTCAACAGGAGCTAAGGGGAAAAGGTGAAGCTTAGAACAATGGGTGGGAGAGAAGCAAAGGTGGACTGAGGCAGGAAGGTCTAGGGCTTCCAGGGCTTTGATTCTGTGCAAGGCATCTTGGAAAAGGCTGAGCTTAAAGGTCAAAGTCATTATCTAGTCTCTGTTTCTCTTCATAGGTGGGGATTGTGAGTTTTAAGTGTAATAATAAATGGTCATAAAGTTTGGAAATGGCATGGAGGATGATATTCCCAAAATTAATGGCAGAGTTCCTAGAATTTGGATGGCTCTGGGATATTACCACATACTATATTTTGAGCTCCCCTGAGCCAAAGAATGTTAAGTTTTACAAATAATGAGGGGAAGAAAATGGTCATTATTGAATGGGATGTGATTTTACATGTAAGAAATTTAGGAGAATGAACCAAAGAGACAGTTAGAGACAATGACATCATTTGGTCAAATGGATGGTAATAAAACGACTTAATAACATGTAAGTGTTCTGCTATATCATAAAAGTTAAAAATGCAATTGAAATACATTTGACAATAACAGAAATCATAAAGTATCTAGAAGTCAACTTGAAACACTCATATGAATGAAACAAACAAAAAAGACATAAAATATATGTCAAGACATAACTTCATTTTGTATAAGATGATTTAATTGTATGAAAATGTCAAATTTTATTTAATTTTTTAAGTGAGATTTTTTACCTCTCTGCAAAGTTGAAAAACAGTATTATAAAAATTGTTTAGAAAATCATACATGTGAAAATATGCAAGAAAACTGTAAATACAAAAAGACTAGAGGTGGAAGGGCAAAGCCACTGTGGTTAAGGTATAGACAGTAATGTGAGATCTTTAAATAGAAAAATTGGCCAATATTCTTGGACTTTTGGTATGATGAAGAACCACTTTACTTCAGCTGGGAGCCATTGTGATGGGAATTCTGTCGTTGTGTATAGATGGGGTCACAGCAGGCTATGGTTATCACTGGGACTGGTGATCCAGGGATAGTAATTGGTATTCTACCATTTCTGCCATGGATGACAGAAATTCCAAATAACTGTGGCCTACAGGCGTCAGGCCTTTGTTTTCCTCTTGCCACATCTACAGCCTGGGGCTTAGGCTCCCTCTTCCTTGGACTCCATCATTGTTTACAATAGACCGGCTCTGTTCTAGGAAGCAAGATAAAGGAGAAAAATATAAAGGAAGGGGAGAGAGAGAGAGAGAGAGAGAGAGAGAGAGAGAGAGAGAGATGGAGAGAGAGAGAGAGAGATCCCAGACTTCTCTCAGGAAATTTTTCAGTAGCTGCCACTTGCACTTCCATTTCCTTGATGGAAACTAAGTCTCAGGGACACAACTAGCAGCAAGGGGCCCTGGGAAATGTAGTCCTATTACATTTGGGACAATGCTATACAGGGACGGCTAGCAGTTTCTGCCACAAGAGGGCGTTATGCTCACACTGTCTGATTTACACGAAGCTTTATTCTTTTGGTGTTTCCTCATAAGCAAGTACTACCTTTAAACAAATAAGAGTTACACTTGAAATTATAAAGAAAAAAGCTTGAAGGCAGTACTCCAAAATGTTAATAAGGGTCATTATTTTAGATATCCCCACATCTTTATATTATTCAGTATTCCCAATACTGACTAAAATGAAGATGTTGTTTTTATATTTAGGGAAAAAAATTACTCCCACACCTCCTTCTCTTGCAATAAGGAAAGAACCCAGCCTCATTAATCTAGTGAGGTTGAAAATTTCAGAATCATTTCCTTTTCTCTTTTTTTACAGGGCCACAGCCTTTGGCATCCTCAATGGATTATGCAAATTCGGTGCCATCCTGGGAAACACTATCTTTGCTTCTTTTGTTGGGATAACCAAAGTGGTCCCCATCCTTCTGGCTGCTGCTTCTCTGGTTGGGGGTGGCCTGATTGCCCTTCGACTGCCGGAGACCCGAGAGCAGGTCCTGATGTGAACAACCTACTGGGATGGAAAGATGGAAAAGATCTTGTTCAGGATACTCCAGTGCAGCCACACCTGCCTCTTGTTGTCCACAGGACACCTTGGACAGTGCAGCTGGAGCGGTTGACTTTGTGATCCCTAGTTTAGGACCCACTTCATCTGTCAATACATTTGTAACTCAGGTGACTGATTTGGGGGTGCCCTGAGCTACCCTTAGGATCCCAGAGCTGTGTGCTTGGCTTCAGGCTTCCCGACCTGAGGCAGTGGGGAGGACCCTCCAGTGATTGTATACACTAAGTGAGGAGTGTGCACTTTCCTAAATGCAGCGCAAGGAATTGCTTGCATTTCAGAATGAATTTGAGGACAAGAAGCATTCAGGCTCTTCCATGTAGCTCCTATGAACCCAGTGACCAAACACATTGACTTGGTTGGAAGTTGGGGTCATCACATGAATACTGGGCCTGAACAACAGTATATATATAAATTTTGAAAGTATCACACCTATTATTTTTTCCATTTGAAAATTGGCACAGTGGTATTGAAGATACTCTGATATATAAAAACCAAATATTTAGGCAAAATCTATATAGACTGGCTTTTCTCCTTAAGTGTCCTCATTTTCCATGATGAAGAAGTGATACATTTAAGAATTATATTTATTCTTCTTTCACTCTAATCAAAGAAACTTAATGATAGGTATTCTGTAAACTAAGTTTGTATATAACTGTTTTGTGATTTTATTTCCATAAATGGTAGCTGCTAATATTGCTAGCATTTTAGCCATATTTGGGGAGGGCTTGGAATTTGAGGTCCCAGGAAACTGGGTGCAGTTGAAAGGCATGCAAGCACAATTTCTTATAGCCATTTAACTTGCTGTAGGGAAGATACACTTAGCAAGCCATACGCAGGTTCCTTCACCCAGGAACTTTTCTCATGTTAGTACAACAGTTCCTTTACTCTCCTACACAGATCTCGTGTGAGGTCCCAGTCAATGGGTTTCAGTATTGGCCATTTGATTTTGCTATTCACTTAAAAACAACAGGAGAAGCCTTCTGTGGCTTCTGGCACTTTCTTTATACAGAATAAAATAACAGAGGAGACTTATGGGATAGGGAAGCCTAACCCTAATTAGTTCTTCAAAGTGTAAGTTCTTCCTCATAGATTTAACAGGAAAACATAATGCACATTCATTTTGATGGTCAAGACCCATGAGACATCTATGCTGTATGTATTGGTTCAGGGCTGTTGAAACAGGCTGTTGGCATGGAAGTTAGAGAATATGATGGGTGTTGAGTATGTCTTTCTTCAGTGATCTAAGAAAGCTCTTTCCAGAAATCCAGTTTGCAACATGAATGTGGAAGTGGATAGGGTGTGGAAGCTGGGACAAACTGCTCTGGCAGGGGTTGGTAATAGTCTGAAGTCTTGACTTCATGGAGAAGAAGCAATATTTTGTCCATCAGGACTCTCCTACAATTCAAGGGGCTGAGAACTGAGTTTCTCCTGTTGGAGTTGGACTTTCCTGGGTCAGATGAACATCAATCTCTAAGATTATTTGTAGCACATGCAGGAGCTGTAAAGTGCTAAACTTTACCTATTTGAAATCCTCTGAACTTTAGGCTGATGGCTACATCAAGTGCTTTCTTGGTTTTGGAGAAATGCTCAGGCAATCTTTTTGTAATTCTCTGGAGTATAGGTCAGCGGGGTAAAGAGTAAATTTTATGAGACCTTCCTATGCGCAATTCTGGCTACAATGTCTGCTGCTCTGCTTCTCTGGTCCCCATGTCTTTATTCATGCCACCTATTTTCTGTGCAGGGAAGGAAGATGCATCAACTTTGGTGTGACATCCTGATTCCCCTGATTATAAATATATAAACATACCACTATGTATTAATGCTTCTCTTGGTGTTTCACAGGCATTAACTAACATAATGCTGTATTGATAATGAGAGACTATGTAATATAGTTGTAACATACTTTCCCATTTTCTTGGGCTGTGGAATGCATCAGCTAGGATCATGAGAGAACTGTATAAACCTGTGATTACCGTATCCCTCATAACATTATTCTTTAATGGGATAGTACAATTCAGCTACCACTTAAGAAATTTATAAGACAGTTAGAGCCTACATTTCCAGCTTGATGGATCTTGCAAATGTAAAATCTGATTAAGTTTTGAGTGTAGGATGGCTGCAATAATTTGCAAGTTAACTCTACTTGTGTTTTAAGTGCTGACTTCTGTATTACCTTATGGCTCTTTAAACCAACAACCTAACCAACCAAGGGAAATTCCCATTTCATTCATCACACGGACTATGTCAAGGATGCAGCCATGGTCCGCAACCTCTCTCATGAAGGATTATCTGGCCCTGGTACCTGGCCACTTTGTAACTGCTGCCACTCCTGCTGAGATAAAATTTGGCTTTAAAAATAGGCTCTAAAGCAGCTCACTGGGAGATAATGTACAACATTCCTAGCCATCCATTTCTTTTCATTTCTTTTTCTGTCCTGAGACACATCCAGTGACATCCATAGAGGGCTACAGGGCAGAAACATTCTCTCACTGAGCGAATCTGCTCACAGTTCATGATGTATTTTATGATGCCCAGTTTGGAAGTAGTTACTTTCAATAGTCTCTACTATGTTGTGTTATCTCTTGATCTTTTTGATAATTTGTGTTATCTCTTGATTACTTTTGATCTTTTGTTTTATTAAAAGTAATTAGTGGATGAGACATCGTATTTCTGAAGTTTGTAGTACATTGACTTGAAGTCATGTAAAAAAACCTCCATTTCTAGGATTCTCTGGCACCTTATATTAGTTCATGATGAAAACAATAAAAAATAACTGTAAGTGAATCTTTAAGAACTGAGGTTAGAGATTATTTTCAGGCACCAACATCTCTTCTGCATTTCTAAGTCGATGGAATCATCTTACAACCTAGTTTTTTTCATATGGGACTTTGAGTGCTTGACTGATGTAACCCAGACCACGTGTAGTACTAGGACTGGGCAGCAAAGCCTAGGGCGATGTTCTCTCTGTATTTCTGGACTAACCCTTCGGTTTCCGATACCGAAGTACTTCTGAACCCTCCATAAAGTCTTTGTGGAATGGGACAACGTAACCAGTGCTTGCATTCCATTCTCTGGACCCATTCATTGAAGATTCATTTGGTGTTTGTTTTTTTTTTTTCTTGAATGAATGGAAGGATCACTAAAAACCCCAAAAGATTCCTTCCTTCTTCCATTCAGCAAGTCCTTATGGAGCCCACACTGCAAGTGGGGCAAACCTGGTCACAGTTCTTGCTCCATCTTGTCCCACCTGCAGCCAGTAGGCAAGGTAGGTATTCAATTGGTCCTAATACAAAGTGCAACAACCTTACCATTGGCAGAAAACTCTTGCTTGTTAAGAGGTTCGGAGCACTCTACCAGCCAGAAAACACAGAAAGTTTAGCAGGAACAGCCAGGCTATAACCCCTAAAGGCTGACACTGCAACTCATTTCCTTCAGCTGGGTCCTGTCTCCTAAAGGTCTCACAACATCCTGAAATGGCACTATCAGTTAAGTCCAAGTATCCAAACACACGAGCCTGTGGGGGACTTAATGAAAGGACAGTGGCCAAGATATGAATGAGACATTAGAGTGGCAAGGCTCCCAGCAGCCTTGGGAAAAGTGTTTCATCTTCTCTCTCTGATTTTCTACCTGGTATCTGTGTTAACTGAGTGAATTCTGATGCAATGTTTGGGATTTAGTGAAGACTGGGTGAGATGGCTTTTAACTCCAAGCTTGGGTATTATACTGAGTTTATAAGTTACTAGTTTATTTCTCTCTTGCATGAGGGCAATCTGGTGCAAAGACAGCCATGCTGGTGAAGCTCTTTGTGATATGGTCCTTGGGAACACTCTCCCTCTGCCTTCAGATTCCAGTGTGCAGTCTTCAACACTGAAGCTGCCTCACAGACTGAGATGCCTGGTGGAGTGCCTGTCCTCACATTCACAATCCAGACAGAAAACAGACGAAACAGTAAAGAATAAAGGGTCTATACCTTCTTCTAGCTGAGGCAGACTCCTTTAAAACTCTTCCTCTAGAAGCCCCTCCCAGCTGCTTCCACATGAACATCATTGACCTCCCTTTGCTGCAGGGGATGCTGGGAAATGTGTTTATTGGGCACATGACCATCACTTCTTCAAATTAAGAATCTTGGTACTAAGAGGAAACAGGTGAATGAATCAATATTTAATTTTCTTATTCATCAGAATCAGCTGGGAGGAGGCTGGGAAAATTGCTCTGTCAGTAAAGTGCTTGCTATGTAAGAATGAGGCCCGAGTTTCATCCATAGAACCTATATAAATAAGGCCTGTAATCCAAGTACTGGGGAGATGGAGACAGGAGGATTCTCGTGGCTCTATTGTCAGCCAGCCTAGCCTATGTGGGAAGTTCCAGGCCAATAAGAGACTCTGCCTCAAAAAAGTGGATAATACCTAAGAAATAATACCAGACATTGCCATCTGACATCTACACACATGTGCACACACATATATGTACATCATACACCTCCCTCCTCCACATCATCTGGAAAGGTGTTGATGGGTTTTGTCCATCCCTAGACAGTCTGATTAAGTAAGTGTGGGGTGGTGTCTGAGAGTTTGCAATTTTGGGGGGTCTTTTTGAGACAGAGTCTCCCTGTAGCCCCAGCTGGCCTGGTACTCGCTATGTAGAGAAGGCTGGCCTTGATCTAACCTCCCTCTGCCTCCAGAGTGCTGGGACTAAAGGCATGTGCCACTATGCCTGGCTCATTTTTAGAAAAGTCTATGTGATGTGATTTGTATTGGTCCTAGAACAATATTGGAAGCAGCACTCACAATGTGTCCATAGGTAGGTACTTTGATTTGTTGGGGGTAAGTTCTAAGTTATTGTCCCTATAACTTAAAATCAGCTTAGCCAAAAACTTGTGAAAGCCTGTGGAAAACAATCACATCTTCCTAGAGTTCAAAGGTCTTGACTAGTGGCAGACATCAGTAATTCAAAAGTGTCAATGGTGAGTTTTCTATCCTTAGAGATGGCTTTCCTCAGGCTATGAACTTCGGGCCATGTCTGGTGGCTTTGCTTTGCCTCTTCCCCAGGATTGACAGAAGTTTCTTTTCACCTGGGGTTGCTGATGTCTGCTTTGACTATTTCCACTTGGTATGTTTGTGGTGGCTGTGTTATAGATATTTGCAAACAAATATGTCTGTGGCATATTGTGATCCCCAAGACTCTTGAATGACAGTTTGATCCTGAAAGAGCTCTCCTACATAGAGACACACAAAATGATCAGGATGTAGCTAGATTGACCTTGGTCTGCTGACCATAAACTGACCTTGCTTACAAATGCTCTTGGAAGAGATGAGGTGCTTTTTCCTTTAGAATAGAGGCAGGGTCGGGTACATCCCTCCATGTAGACCTCATTTCACATGGATTTACAGAACAGTTACCCTGTTCCTGTGCTATGTCAGGTACATGTTTCTATAAGGATTTTCTCCATTTAAAATATTGTGCTACCGTGAGTAGCCCTGTCATCTTTAGACATCACCCTGAGAACAGTTTGAAAATCAATCACACAGAGCCTTTGAATTCAAGCAAGCTTAAAGCACATTTTGTTTAATTTGCAGAGCCACGGTGAAGAATTTATATGCATAGCTTTTGTGTGGCAGTGAGGCTTCCCAAAAGATTAATGATGGGATGAAACACAGACTCTAGCTAGATGTTAAGTGGGAAAAATAGAAGTTGTTAGTCATTGCTGGTTACAGACTGGGCAAGGGATTTATTCAGCAGCCCTAACCCCATGAATGGAGAGGGGAGACTCACTGCCATCTATTTTAGACATACATTTAGCTGACTACTTACCTTTGGTCCCATTAGCTTTAGCTGCTTTAAAATTTTAGAATTCACAAAGATGTATTAAGATGTCTTCTCCCAAAGTTAATGTGGTTACCACATTTGATAATTTCACTTAGGTAGGGAGGGTCATTGAATTACAACTGCTGTCACTCAGGAGAGGAAGTCCTTCAAAAATGACAGCCTGGTTCTTCACTTCTAACATACAAGTATAAACTCAGGAGTTCAGATTTCTCAGGATCAGAATTTGTGATTTCAGGAGAGTCCCAGTAAAAGGCCAAGGAAACAGCTTTCCATTGTGTCGCAAAAGGAAGAAAAAGATAAATATGGGAGGTTAAATAGCTTGAGTTAGCCCCTTGGTAGTGTTCACCTATGAATGTAGTTAACCAAGGAGGGAGATGAAAAATGGGTGTTAGCTGATTTTGAAGTTGTTTTTAAAAATATTTTATTTATTATTTTTATTTTGTGTGTATGATGTGTAAGTGCACCTTTGTTGTGCAATGCCTGTGCAGAGGCCAGAAGAGGATGTTGGATCCCCTGGAACTGGAGTTGCAGATGGTTGTTAGTCACTATGTGGATGCTAGGAATTGAACCCTGGTCTTCTGGAAGAGCAGAAAGTATTACTAACTGCTGAGCCATCTTTCCAGCCCCTGATTTTGAAGTTGTGCAAATATAGTAACCTGTGATTACACAAAATAAAATGGGTGCAGAGGCACTAGGCGATATGATCATAGGGGAACATAGACATATACATAGCTCAGCTTTATGCAGCACAGAACTACATATCAAAATAGGTTGCATGCCATAAATATATGTAACTTTGAATTGTCAGCTTAAAAACGAATAAAATGGCTTTCCAAGAAAATTATATATCACAAAAGAGTAGCTTAAAAATATGTAGAAAAAGCTGGTAAGCAACTGATCAACAGACTGAAAATGAGCCTCCTTTTCAAAAACACTTTGGAGAATTACTAAGTAATTTCTACTGACTGCTGGAATGCTGGAATGGTAAACTACATTTCATTAATTAAAAATTTTATTTTATTATTTTTATTTTATGTGTATGAATATATTACCTGCATGTAGGTAGGAGTACCAGTGTTGTGCAGTGCCTGCAGAAGTCAGAAGAGGGCATCAAATCCCCTGGAACTGGAGTTACAGAGCCACTATGTGGGTCCTGGGAGTCGAACCAGGGTCCTCTGTAAGAGCAACCAGTGATCTTAACTGCTGAGCCACCTCTTGAACCTCATTAAGTTGTTGTTGTTGGTGTGTGTGTGTGTGTGTGTGTGTGTGTGTGTGTGTGTGTACTAATGGTTTTAAGAAGGATCACTTTAAAAACCTATAATCTATACATTTTTCAGTAAAAATCTCAAGTTCAAGATCAAAATTTGCCAAGAATTTTGGTAAGTATATTGCTAAGCCATGGTCAATGAGCCAAATGAGCACCAGGTTGTCTCTGAGAGCGAACAGTGATCTTAACTGCTGAGCCACCTCTTGAGCCTCATTAAGTTGTTGTTTTTGGTGTGTGTGTGTGTGTGTGTGTGTGTGTGTGTGTGTGTGTGTGTACTAATGGTTTTAAGAAGGATCACTTTAAAAACCTATAATCTATACATTTTACAGTAAAAATCTCAAGTTCAAGATCAAAATTTGCCAAGAATTTTGGTAAGTATATTGCTAAGCCATGGTCAATGAGCCAGAAGGAAGATATTTTATAGGTAACTCTGAATTTATGGATGTTTACGCAGTAGGAGTAGTAAATGATTTTGAAAGGAAGCCCAATATTTTAAAATTGCATTTTGGGGAACTACAGTGGAGGTATTTGGAACATATAAAAACAGGAAAAAGATCTCATAGAACAGAAACATAGACACATAGACAGACAGACAGACAGACACACTATTTTTTGCTTAATATACATGTTATAGATTAGTCAGTTTGGACTGAGGCTATTTTTACAAAGGGATAAAATATAAAAAGATATTTTAAAATTTGAAATATTTATCAAATAGTTCTATGCAAATTTTCCAATTTTGCCACATTTCAAAGGGGTCAAACATTGAAATAGGTGATAACAGAATTTCGGGTTCAGAATAGAGCTATTTAAGTTTATTTTGGTTCATGAGATTTGGTCTTAGCATTTTGGCCCATATGAATCCTGGATGTCTCCAACCCTAACAGAATGTCTTTATGTGTTGTTACAACTTCTGTTTTTTGGTGGATTAAATATATAAGAAAAACAGGTTAAGGTATTATAAAGGACTCTTAAAGTTTGATGGTTCATCTTTCTATAGTAATACATACTTGTGAATCTTTGTTTCTTTCCAATTCCAAAGTTATAGCTTAAACTTGGAAACTTCTAACTAATCTTTGAGCAAATCTGAAGGATTAATAGGTTTTACTCTGGTGGGAGGTGCCAGTGTTTGGGAGAGGTGAGTACCCAGATTTGGATGACTGTCTTAGTCCATTGTGTGTTTTTATAACAGAATGCCTGATGCTGGGTAATGTATAAAGACAAGAGGTTTATATAGCTCATGATTTTGGTGGCTGGAAAATCTAAGCAAAATGGTGCCAGTGTCTGGCAAGGACTCCTTGGATATGCATAACATGGCAGATAATATCACATAAGAGACAAGACACAGGGTGGGAGAGGGAGAATTCAAGTGAGCAGGGGCCAGAGACACTTTTATAATATTTCACTGTCTTTGGGACCCATTTACTCCTGTGAGACCTAATCCACTTGGAGAGACCAGCATTAATCCCTTCTCAAAGGTGTTTGTGATCCAGCCATCTCTCCATAGTCTGCACCCCAAGTATAGGTCCTGTTACTTTCCAGTACTGCTGTTTGGACCCAGCTTCAATGAGTATGGGTGGGGACATACTGCACTGGAACCAGAGCTGTGACTATTTCTGGTCTCCCTGGAATGTCTGCCGTGATTTTGAACCATTC
Source organism: Nannospalax galili (assembly GCF_000622305.1). Taxonomy (NCBI): domain Eukaryota; kingdom Metazoa; phylum Chordata; class Mammalia; order Rodentia; family Spalacidae; genus Nannospalax; species Nannospalax galili. The sequence continues at coordinate 2,448,034 of NW_008355272.1, forward strand.
CTCCCGTAATTGCTCTCATAGGAGCTGTCTGAATTCTTTCATTGGATGAGACACTACCTGTAGCACTTTAGATGTGAGCTGTTGAGTCAGAGCATCTGCTGTGGCAGTAGACTTCTCTGTGCTGTACAGGAATAATGTGAACAGGGCAGCATTTTCGGGTACCCAGGCACCTCTAGGTACATGATCTTGTGAGGTGTGAAGGATGGTAAAACATTATTTGTAGGTAAAGTGGGCATTCAGGGAGGAATGTTTTAAATTGGTATTTTTAGGTTAGCACACAGAGCAAAGGGCTTCATCACAGACTCTGGAGACATGTGTCACTGTATCTTGTTCTCACACCGTTCCCCTCGGACACTGGCCTGACCGTTCTCCTTTCCCCACTCCAGCTGCCTCCCTTACTTCCTTCAAGTTAGTCCCTCCTGCTTTATTTTTCTTTATTTTTAATTTTTGATTTTTTTTCAGGTTACATAAAAATATATATACACTGAAGTTTAAGGGGGAATACTAGGAATAAGAAATCAAAGACCAAAAGATTTGCCACCATGGGGTCAACTTTGGTGGAATAATGAAGGTTTCCATTAGCTCTGTCCATGTTTTTTTAATCCTAATGAGTTTATTGGGCTTACTAACAGACACAGGGTGGGGGTTTATTTACAGAAGAGTGGGTGCCCCCCCATTTATGGCTGCGCTGGAAAGTCCATGCTCATATAGATCCTGTGGCTTCCAGAAAGCGGCACAAAATGGCAAGAGAGGTACCTCAGGGCATTCCTTAGCCCCTCCCCCACATACAGCTAAGGTCGACTAACTGATTGGGTGGGAAGGGTAACTGACATCCCCCACTACTCCTTGATAAGAGGGAAGGAGGTGTGTCTATAGTTTGCCTGCTAGGTTAGTAGTCTGAGGAAGAATGTAAGAGCTGGAGGAAGGGGTAGAGTGTTGCCCTCCTGCTTTCTCATCACAGCAATTTCACTTTCCTCTATATCTCACCTCCATTAAGCTCCTTCCCTCCTTTCTCATGATCAATCCAAAGAACAAATTAGTAACACTATGGGTGTCAATGAAATGTACTCACTCCCAGTGTGGAGGAACAGGTTGCTTCTTTGGCAGTCTGCCATCTTTCTGTAAAACACCTTTAAGATGCGATAGTGAAAAGTCAGTTTTGTTTTAGTCTTGTGACATACTGACCAGTCCAGTGGTCTCACAGGCAGATGATACAGGGCTACATTCCGTGAGTTGTAAAGAAGTCTGTAAGGAATGGGCAAAGGGACACATTAATCAGTTCACAATGACTTGGCAACTAGCTGGATCAATTTGACCATATGGCCACTTAGAGCTGTTCATATTAGTCTGTACATAATGCCACACATAGTGACTGCAGGGCCTGAGCGATTAGCTAATGCTGTGAGTTCATCCAGAGCCATGCTGTGTCCTCTTCATAGTTTTGATGCTCTAGTTCCCCATTCTTTTTTTAACCTTTTCCATCTGACTATTCCTGGGAAGAGGAAATATTCCACAATCTATACATTTTTGTTCTTTGCTATATTAAACTAATAGTAAAAAATTCATTTGGTGATGAGTGAATACATTTTTAAGACTTTGGAGGTACAATCTCACATAGTGACAAGGTGGCCAAGTACCATCACCCTACAAAGGACTCTGGGTCACCTTGGCATGGTTCTGAAAGGTGCTTTATTGGCATCAATATGGCCCATTTCACACCTGACAGTCACCATAATGGATGGGCTCCCCCTGCCTGAGTCCTGGGAGAAACTGTATGGTATCATAGTCCAGGGAAAAATCCACTAGCAGCTGCCATACTAACACAGGATGGAAAATGGCCTGCACCCCCCTAGAAGGCAGGGACTTGACCATGAAGGTATCCATGTCTGCCCCATCTTTCTACCCAGGATGACTGCACGAAACAGCATTGTTTCCTTGGTGCATGCATAAGCCCTGGTTGGGAACGTATCCCAGTACTGGTGTGTATGGTGTTCCCTGTAGACCCAATTGATGGTTTGCTTTGGTGTATCCCCCCTCCAACTTTTGCCAGGGTCACTTATCTGACTACTTGGGGTCCATAAGACAAGGGATATAACAGTTCAGATGGGCCATTTGAGGACCACCTGAGACAGAACCATCATCACTAAACATGTCATTCAAGTCAAAGATATGCTGTTTCAAATACATGGGTTGAGCACTGAGCCAAGTACTGGAACTGTGTATCACCACACTATGTTGTGCAGAACAGCATGTGGGGGTGGGGATCCTGTGACGGGATAGACACCTCTGGATTGTGTGCTAATGAAACAGCTGCCTTACAGGAAGTAGACAATGAGGTATAGACAATCCAGCAGTTGACTGAAGACCTCCCAGAGCAACTGTGGGATTTCCAGCAGTCTAAAGTGGACCAGTCTAGCCTTAGAGGTATAGCCTGCTTATTCTTCCCATGTTGTCGTTAATTTTACTGTTGCTGTGGACTACAGGTCCAAGGAGTGTCCCTGTGGGCCCATTCCAATAAAGCTCCCGATGACTAAAAGAGGTGGAATGAAGGGAATAAGGCCCATGAGGGCTAGATAAAAAGTCTTTGCAATCCATATATTAGCATACACTTACTGAAAATTTACTGTAGAGCAGACTATGTTAAAAACCTCTATCGGCTATCTCCTCTAGTTTTCATAAAAGTTTAATGATGTGTTATTTCCTTCCCTTCATAAATGGGGAAACCTGAAATACAGGTGAAATCGCTTACCAAAGATCACACATCTCTTAATAATTGGGTCCAAGGTCTGGGGGCATGGCTTGGTAGTAGAGCCTATGCTGCTAGCATTCATAAGACCCTGGGCTCAATCTCTAGTACCACAGAAAGAAAAACATTCGGTTGATGGCTGCTGATTCCATTTTCTTTGGAGGTGTGGCCCTTAGTAGGTTGCCCATCCCGTAGATGACATTTCTCTTACGCCCATATAGGCAGCACTAATTATTATAAAAGACAAGGACGTGACATTTAGGGAGGCTGTGGGAGGGGTTTGGGAGAAGTTGAAGGGAGTGAATATGGTAAAACATATTGTAGATAAAAATAAATAATAAAATGGAGACATTTTATAAAGATACTGAAAAATGTGAAATTTGAAATGAGAAAAAAAAAACTGGGGACAAAGGTCAGAACTCTCACTACTGGGTTTATACTACAGCATAGTAATGCTATTGATCTTCCTTCAAGTGGTTTGAGTAGAGGCCGGCTATCAGCCACTGGTGTTTCTGGGTCACTTGGCTGATATTCTCTAAAGCCAGCTTAAGTTTAGAGACTACACACGACTGTGTTACAAGAAGAATCTCTTTTTCTATGCCTTGTAATGATCAGTGTTTGGTGCTTAGTAGATGACAATAAACAGTGAACAGACAGGCACTGGTTGAATGCTGAACAGTGACAGTGTCACAGTCAAGATCTTTAGTCACTGAATTGGTTTAAACACTGACCTAACACACTTGGACTGCAGCTCTGGACAGATCTCTGAAGCCCTTGCTTTGCTGAGCTTTACAGCTGTAGCTTTTGGGTGATGGAGAGAACTGGGGCATCCAGAGGAGGGACCTGGCTCAGGAGAGGTGCTGTTGGTACTCAGGGGGCAGAAGTGGTGGCTTTTTGCTAATTGGTATGAAAGCACCCTGGGAAGTGGCTGAGTGGAAACCTTAGAACCACAGCGAGTCAACCCCAGCGAAGAGCTTCTTCTGGTGGCGTTTTCCAAGCTGCCCACCAAGGCTGCCGAAGTTACGCTGCTGCTTAAAAACTGTGAAGTTTAGTCTAAGCACACTTATTGCTTTATTCCCACACCAGCACTAGAGGGCAGTAGCTACCCAGAGCATGCAAAGTCAACAGCTGCTTCAAGGTTGATTAAGTCTCCCAGTCTCTCTTGCCAGTGAAGACAGCTTTGGGGAAATACCTTGCGGAAATACCTTGCGCTTCTCACTCTGTTCCTTAAGATGTACCTGAACGTGGAGATAATTGCAGAAGACATTTTCTGAAGAGCATTGGAGTGCCTTCAGGCTTGTTATTTGCACAGGTTTGAAATAGAATCCTTTTTTTTTTTTTTTTTTTTTTTGGACTTGGGGGGCGGATTGTAGATTTGGTAATCATTTGTTAAACACTTGTATGTACATGCCCTGTACCATCCTAGAAGATGTCTGACTTTGAACCCAAGCTTATTTCACCAGATTTTTACTGTTTACTATTGCTTGTTAATTTTATATAGACAAAAACCTCTGGATGTGCCTGGGGATTTGTAAGGTAATATATCTAAACAAGAAGACATCTATTTAAAGCCTGAACTCTTCCACATGTGGGAGGAGACTCTTAGCATTAGCTGTATTAAAACCAAACATCCACTGACCTAGTTGGGGTCATGGGAATTAATTTTCTCTAGCACAACTGAGTCACGTAAAGATGATAAAATACAGAAGCTCCATTTGGGAGCCCTGGGGTTCTTTCATGTACTTGTATAACCTAGAGAAAGACTCTGTGGTCTTGAGCTGGTTGTTTGACCCCAGTTTCTTCACAATTAACATGAAAAAGACAAAAATACATCTGAGAGTGCCAAATTTTGACTGTCTAGAGTAAGAACAATATCCACTCAGAAATGCATATAAACCAAAATACAGATGGAAATTTTCCTGTGTGTGACCCTTAGTTAGGTACAGAAAAGCATGCATGAGATATTAGCTGTGGCGCAGTGACATAATGGAAAGGGTCTAGTTTGCTTATTGCTCACCAGTGAAAGGAGCAACTGAGTAGCAGGTGATCTGTAAGTATGATGTTGAAGGAAACATGGGCTCAGGAGTAACTTAAAGGGAAAAGAAAATGAAGTGTTCATAGAGAAAAATGAAGTCTAGTTTTATCTGCATACCTTACTGACATACCAACAATCTCATGGAAAATCTCATTTGACTATATAACTTTATCAATGGAGACTGAGAAAAAGTAATCAGAGGGAAGTGGACTGCTTGGGGGAGGAGGAGAGATAGATAGGTAGGTCATTTGACTATATAACTTTATCAATGGAGACTGAGAAAAAGTAATCAGAGGGAAGTGGACTGCTTGGGGGAGGAGGAGAGATAGGTAGGTAGGTAGATAGATAGATAGAGATCTGGGATTCTTTTTCATCTGAGGTCCATGAATAGTAATTGCCTACCCCCTTTGTTAACCCTTGAATCTGTACTCCTTGAAACTCAATGCTTTATTCATCTAGTATAAATAATTGTCCCCAGATCCAAACATGTAGGAAGGGTTCCATAAGGTAGAGAGGAAGAACAAGGGCACTCAAAATCTGGCCTGAAGGAAGCACATTGTTTCCAGAATGTTCTACATCTACACATGAGCATGCAGAGAAAGGAGACTTGAAAAAAAAAATGGGTAAGGGGATCTGGACATTTTCCAGGTATGAGTCCTGTTGTGTTTCATGGAAAACTTTCCTGACATTAGTTTGTGTGGCAGAATTCTTTTGGAGAACAGAGACCAGGCATGGACACAGTGCTTGGGCAAAGAAGGATGTGGGGAAGCCAATACGGTGTGGGAGATCAGTTGCTGGACCTCCGTGGACCTGCAGGGAGGGGTCTCTCGCCATGACAGAAGAGGTTGCAGATTCTGAGACATCAGTCCTAGCAACGATGAAAGTGGGGAAGGGCCATGAGCCTAGGCTTTGTGGGGCATGCTGACTTTGATGTAGGCAATCAAAGCTGGTGGAAGAACATGAGAGAAACCTTATAGGTCAATCACGTGCCTCTTAATGGCATTGGAAATCCTATATAGATGTTTCCTGACTTATACCCGTTTCTCTTAGGATAGTTTCACCTTCAACTTTCTTTTTCTACTTTATGATGGTACAAAATGATACACACTCTGCAGTAAACAAGTTTGAAGTTTTGAACTGACCTTTTTTTCTGGCTGGTGGTATGTGGTATGGATATACTCTTGTTATGTTGGGCATTGACAGCAAGCTGCAGCTCCAAATTAAGCATGAGCTGAAGTGAAGCATATTAAATGTGCTTTCTTTTCTATTCTTTCTTTTTTAAAGTGTGTGTGTTGTGGTGTGTATGTGTGTGTGTGTGTGAATGTGTGTGTGTGGTGTATGTGTATGCAGATGTGTTCATGCTAGGGTACACATGTGGAGGTCAGAGGGTGACTCTGTGAAGTTGATTCTCTCTCTTCACCTTAACATGGTTTCCAGGATTAAACTCAGGTTGTCAGGCCTGTATGAGAAGCATTTTTACCTGCTGAGCTATCTCACTGGCCCTTAAATGTGTTTTGTACTGAAATTCCGTTGGGGCACAACTTCATCATGAATTGAGTTACAACTGTATTAACAGTGTGAAGAAAACCCAAAGATACACAAGACTGTAATGTGGTCCAGTTTATAGGAGACTCACAAATGTATTAGAAAGGAATAGTTACAGGTCACATGCCACATGAAATGACTGAAGGATGCTGAAGGGTCTCACATGGAGAGAGATGTAGGGAAACTGCATGAAATTTAATTAATATTGTTTCAAAAATTCTGCCCATTAACATTTCATGGAGGCAACAAAAGGATGGTTTGAACCACAGTTCTTTATGCTTTTGGCATTATGTATTTATTTAATTTTTTAGTCTGCCTTGTAGTAAAGAACTTTTACTTCCTAATTTTGTTAAAGGAATTTCAATAAGCAAGATAATAGACTACCAACAATTTGCATAATCTTACTTATAAAATCAATAATGCATTTACATCAAGTTCTCAGATCTAATTTACACTGCATATAGGATTTCCTCCAGGGAAACCTTGCCCCCAAAGAAAGATGCTAATGAGAAAAAAGAGAATGGCTTAGATCATGAGGGCAGAAGGAGCCAGAAGGCAAGAGAGCCAGAATGTGGAGCAAGGCCAAGTCAGAAGAGGGCGACAAGAGGTTCACATGGGGGTAAGAAAGAAGTTTCAGAAGAAATTCCAGGAATACAGGAAGAGAGTATTAATAGATCCTGACTCTTCCAACAGGGGAGACCAGGAAGGTGTAGCACATCAGTCATAGGCTTGGGCTGGCACCATGCCTGCCATCAGGTCAGAGGACCAGAAGATAAGTCTGAAGGCAGGCAGAGTTTCAGGTGTATGGAAACCAGGAACAGTACAATGGCTGGGAAAGATGCTAAAGAGGGAAATCTATCTCTGGGTCAGCAATGGACAATCTAGTCACTACTCCCCGCAACTCCCAGATTGACTGAGGATTCAGGCCTGGATCTGGCTACACCCTGCTTGGCTGTTAGTTACTTCTGTGAATGTCTTGCTTCCTGCCCCGTTAACCTGAATGTCACTATGCTACACACAGACACACAGACACACAGACAGAGACAAACAAACACAGACACAGACAGACAGACACACATTCACTCTTACTCAACCAGCCACCACAGATAACATGGCATGCCCAAAGAACTGCTCACACTCACAAATGCTCACCTGTAAAATAAAGGGGAGTTTATGACTCCAGGGGGCGGAGTGAGCGATCAACGGGGCCAAGAGCCAGTGGATACATGACTTCTTTACACCTTCTTTCTTCGCCCAGACTGGTAAGTCAGTGACATGATTCATGAAGATGTGGCTCCAGAATGAGGGCCATATAGATGATGCCATTCTGATACTGACTTTCCTTCCCAGCCTCTGTGTTCATCTTCCCAGAGGAAAACTTTCATCCACCACAGATTCTTAGCTCCTTTCATTGAGATTTATTCTTGTCAAATAATGGGAACCTAGATTGTAGAATGCAGGTCTTTGCTTTCTACTCTGGGTAACACAGGCTAGAAAGACTAGAGACCAAGAGTGTGAGCACAGATACTTGGAGGGCATCTTGAACTCACCTTGCCACTTCAGGGAGCAGAGAGTGAGCAAACAGGACCAACAGTGTGAAGCCAGCACTCTCCCGATGTTTCATTTTGTAGGGCAGCAAACGCCCAGAGTTAGTGGCCTCCTTGTTAGTGGTGCTCCTTTTTCAGTGGCCCTGCTGCACAGGTGATATTATATAAAACACAGGCTTTGTAATTTCAAGACCTTCATACTTCTGCAGACCATACTTCTCTTTTCTTTTACACTAAAAAAAAAAACCTCTGTGTGTGTGTGTGTGTGTGTGTGTGTGTGTGTGTGTGTGTGTGCGTGTGCATGTGCATGCCATGGCGTATATGTGGAGGTCAGAGAAGAACTTGTGGGAAATGGTTGGGTCTTTTTACTGGTTCTGGGGATCCAACTCAGGCCGTCAGGCTTGGTGGTCTTTACACATTGTCATCTCACTGGCCTTCTCTTGTCTTAGGACAAGGTTTGCAGTTCTGACTCAGTCTCCTCCTCCCAAATGGGACCTGGTCATTCATGTTTCCTTAAGAGCAGTTTGCTGGAGGCTTACCTCCTCAGCTCAGGTGCTGCCTACCTGGTACATTCAGGGGAATTCTTACCTGCTCTCATTGAGATTCATTCTTGTCCAAATAATGGGGACCTGGTTTGTAGAATGCAGGTCTTTGCTTGCAGGAAATTCAATTACTGTGCTGAAAACACTAATTACCTGCCTTAAAAACCAACATGATTAGCCAAGAATAATTATTACTGCAAGGAAAGTGAAAATAATCAGAAAAGAGCACTTCTTAAAGCCCCTTCAATTTGGAGTTTCCTTCTACAGAGAGAGGAATGCATGAATTCCTCATTCTCTACCCAAAAGAAAGTTCTCTTGTACAAGCAATCTGCTACCAAATCCTATTTATGATTTCTACCTTTGGTGCAAATAGCAATTAGACGCAGTGATAAAAAAAACACAACATGTGGGGGTTCATACAACTTTGGTGGCTGTTATTTTAAGCTCACTTGGAGGATATAAGTCATTATTGGAGTTGTGGCTGGTGGGTGAAGCCTTTACGCCTCCCTCTCTCCCTCTCCCCCCCATCTCTGTAGCATAGTGAGTTTCAGTGTTACCATGACTACACCACACAACTCCCTCACTGCTTGAACAGCCCGTAAAGTCCATAGCAGGGGGAGGGGGTTGGCAAATCATATAAATGAAATCAGAGAGGGTTACAAATTCCCAATTTGGAAAACTATTTCCTTAAATACCTCTACCATCTGGGCACGTTCTGTTAAGATGCTGTACTCCAGATGCATTTTTGTTCAACAAAGCAGAGTTATCTTTAGTCAAGGAAGATTAAAGGGGCCATGACTCAATGGAACAATTGTAATGCAACCCAGGATCGTCTATACAGTGATGTTTCATTTAGCTGGCATGGTTGGGGCCTCTGTGCCACAGAAACAGGATGCCTCTTCAATGGGAGCTAACCTTGTTGAAGTCCGTAGGTGAGCAGACAGTGGGAAGTTCCTCTCTAATGCTCTTAGTCTGTCTCCAAGACTGCACCTGCCTTATCTCCACGAGGTTTTGCTGAGAGACGGAAGGAAGGATGAGATTGAGGGCCACCATGCCCACTCTAATTATACTCTTTTTTCTCTTCTAACACCAGCTTGGCCCATGAGAAACCTGATGGATAGAGGAAGAAAGCACATGAAAATTCTGGTCATTAAGTCACAAAATCCAAATAATTTATTGCTCATATTACATACAGGGCTTTTTTTGTAATTCACTATTTTCCCCCATTCTGTATCATTCTTTCTCTTTCCAGCTCAACTGGGTCCTCTTCCTCTATTTTTCTACTTAAATATTTTAATTGGATGAAAAAAGCCATTTAGAGAAGTTTACAAGTAAGGTGTGCAGCTACCTGACATTCATGGGATGTCACCCTGGGTCCCCAGAGCTCATATTAAGATTCAATGTTTGCAGCAGATGAAGACTAGTACAAAGTTCCACAATTGATCAAAAGGCAGAGAATAAGTGACTATGTGGTACCTAGCCCCAACTGATACATCTACAGCGCAACCCCTACACCTAAGGCTCAGGGAACACCATGGAAGAGGGGGAGGAAGAATTGCAAGAGCCAAAGGACCAGGATGCCTGCTGCTGGATAGTGCAGCTTGGACAAGATAAGAAGCTGCACCCAGGAAATCTCTGTAATATGGTTGCCTAAACAAGACCTGCATAATAACACTATCAGTTGACATGCCAAAGTGGATGGGGGAAATTTCACAGGGTCCCACCTCTAAATGAAAAGCTACAGGCGATCAATGGATGCTGAGGGAGAAAGAATCAGTGTTCTCTAGGGACAGCTCTCTGATAGGTTATCTCATCTCAAGGGGTCAACCCTAAGCATATGCACACATGTGCACACACACACACACATATCCATGTATGTATGTACAACAATAATAATCAAAGATGACAAGAAATTGAGAGAGTGAGGGAGGACATCAGAAGAGCTGAGGGGAGTGAAAGGATAGAAATAATATAAATACAGCAATGTATGAAGTTTTCATACATTGAAATTCATGTATAAAGTTGTCCAAAAAAAAAAAAAAAAAAAAAAGAAGATTCATTCTCAGCAGCTGTCCCTCGGGACCTTCCTACTTCAAACCCTTACCAGAATTACTGTCACCCTCCTCACAGGTTTCAAGGGCTATTTTTGAAGCTTGTACAAATGAATCCTTCCATATGTTCTGTATCCTTCTGGTTGTGGAGTTTGCTTCTCCTTCTGCACTGTATTTCCTTGAGTGGATTGGCCTCAATTTGTTCTGATCTTTCTCATTCTGTTGTTCTATCCCATCCAAACTCCCTCCTCAGAAATAAAGGCTAAATCTGCCCTTTCATCCAGGAAGACTGCATTGTTTGAGATCACACTCATTTGGTGGGGCAGGCACAGCCAACGCTGTTGACATTAGGGACAGGGGGGCCTGGCTCCCTCACCCCAATGTGATATCCCAGGTTTGGCACTTCTTGTAGAATCAACCCAGGCCATGTGACTACATTTTAGCCCAACCTCTCTCTCTGCCTGGGCCTGCTTCCTTTTCTCTCCTTGTCTCTCCATGGTGATAAAACCAAGAGCTGGCTAATAAACATCTTGCAGACTAGTGCCGCCCTGCTTCTAGGTGAGCAGAGGGTTGATTCATTTCCAGCTTGTGGCTTTTTCATGTGTTGCTGTTGTTAACACTCTTATAGTTCTGTAGAATATACCTGCTTTCAATGAGGTCTAGATCTCAGAGTGGAACTGTTGGAGTTTAGAATTAGCATGTGCGAAGGTTTAACAAACATTGCCAAATACATTTCCAGAGTAGTTGGGACAATTGTCATCTCACCAGCAGTCTGGCTGCTCCATGTCCTCACCAACACCTGGTGTTTCTCTTCTTTTACATATTAGCTATAGTATCAGGTGTCATGGTTTGAATGTAAAATGTCCCCCACAGATTCACAAATTTGAATACTGGAAATCCAGCTCATGGTGCTGTTTTGGGATGTTGAAAAACTTTTAGAAGGTGGAGCCTAGCTGGAGGAAGTATGATGCTGGTGGCTAGGCCTTGGGAGTTATAAGCTAGGCCAATTTCTGGTCTAGCTCTCTGCTTTCTGGAGATGTGAACAAGCCCCACAACAAGTCCTGCTGTGATGCCTTCCATCCCTAACAGACTGTGCCCTCTAAACTGTGAGAAAAACAAATGTTTCCTTCTCAAGTTGCTTCTGTCAGGTATTTGTTCTCAGGAACAAGAACAGTAACTAATGCACAAGGAATGTCATGATATTTCGATGTGATTTTAATTAGTATTTGTATTTCAGCCTGCATGCATTTGAGGCATCTCTCCTGGGCCATTAGAAAGACACTCTTTTGTTTTAAGATTTAATTTGGAGAGTGGGCCACTTTAGGCCTATAGGAAAATTGAGAGGAAGATATAGAGACTCTCTCATATGCCCCCCACACATACAAAGATACCCTTAGAGTGGCACATTGATGAACCTACCCTGACACATCGTCAACCCAAGTCCAAAGTTTGCATTTGTGAGGCACTTGGTGTTGTATAGCGTATGGATTTTTACCAATGTATAATGACACACACCCATCATTAGAGAACCACAAGAGCATTTTCACTATTCCCTAAATCCTCTGTGATACAGGCAGTCTAGATAATGATCACCTCTGCCTTCATCCAGGGAAGGCACCAACCTTTTTGTGCAAAGAGGTCTATTAATTTTAATTTAATATCTATCAGTCCACTGGGTATGGTATGGACTGATAATAGTATTAGATTTATTATATTGTTGTAGTGCCCCTGGAGTAAGAAGTAACAGAAGAATAACAGGAAACCCTGGGCCATGTAACCCATAGAAAGAGATGTGGTGAGTACTGAAAAGGAGTCTAGGGGTCAGGACACCTTCAGAAGTTAGAAGTAGCAGCAGATGGTCAGTGGTGAGGTAAGGAATAAAACACAAGTTTGAGCTATAATTTGATATGGATCTGAGCCTTGTGACTAACTAGTAGGATAACCTTGAACTGATGAGCTTGGATCTCAGTTTTCATTTATACATGAGCAAGTCTGGAGTAAAATACTCTAGTTCATCTACCTATTTTAAAATGTTTATTAATTGCAAACATTGTGTATTTAAGGCTAGCAATTGAAGACCATCTTCCAGTGATAGCACAGGTGGAAAACCCCTGGAAGCCTCTGCAAGTGAGCCTAATGGTCAACAGGAAATGCATAGATTTATTTAAGAGACTCTATGGGCATCGAGCAGGAAAGGGGGCAGTCTGTGAGATGTGAGTCAAGACAGCTCCCTTTGTGTCTCTTTCCGGCACAGGGAGGCTCTCTTCCTCATCATGTCTGCTCACTAAATTAGGGTCTCACTTCTGAGATCTGCAGCCAAAAACCAGGGACTGTCCCCATCTTTGCTCCCTGTCAGAGGCCTTTCTTCTGGGAGGAGCAGACACTAGCATTCCTCATCTTGTTCCTGTCTACTTGCTGCTGAGTCTGAGTCCCAGTCAAAGACTCCCTTCTGTTTAGCCTGTACTGTGGACCAGGATAGCTTGAGGATATTAAGTTTTCTATTCTCCATATTCCACCTCATATAGTTTCACGCCAGCAGACAGGCCACAAAGACCTCAGTCTATTGCATCCTTTCCACCAAGAATCTGCTTCTAGACAAGAGAGAAGCCTGACAGCATCCTTCCTTACCTTCTGCCCAGAGCTCTGTCCCAGACATTTTACCTAGGAGAGAAGCTGTCTATACAACAGGTGCTCCTAGTCTCTTCCCAAAGCAGATGACTATTTGCAAAAGAATGTGACAAACAAACCTAAGGACCCTCTCAAATGCAGTGAAGGTTGTGGTAAGAGACAACCAATGCATGGGCTTAATGATGACCAGCTTATGCTGTTTATTAGCTAGCTTATTTGCACTTAGGAACTGGAGAAGACAACCTCAGGGGTCAAAAGAACATTAGGAATCTGAGTTGATTTAATTAGATTAGTGTATAGGACAATTTCTACTTCGTAAAATTGTTGAAGGCAATAGCATAACCAGAGGAGACAAGTAGGGGTGAATGGCTGGAGAGGTCAGGAAAGAAGAGCTGTAGGAGTGCCCCTGCCATCCACAGCCTAGTCTGTAGCACCCTCCTTGGGGAACTACATCCCAGGCATAGGACTCACATTAAATCCTGTCAGCCACTCAACAACAATCACATAAATAACAAACTCAAGCTTTGCACAGGATACAGTATCCAGAGCTCCTATAATCTGCTATATAAAATACTTAGTTTCTAACCAAAATTGGGGCAGATACAGAAACAAGTAAATACCACTCATGTAAAAACTGCTTGAGAGAAGGGTCAAACACCATATGTGTATGAACATGTATGTGCAGGTGAACATGTATGCCTGAACATGTGTGTACAGGTGCATAGGTACATGTATGTGCGTCAGAGGAAAACTTTAGATGTTGTTCCTCAAGGGCCACTCCCCCCACTTTTTTAAAGCATATTTAAAAATTTTTTTTTTTATATGTATGAGCGTATTGCCTGTGTGTATATAAGTGCACCCATGTCATACAAAGTCCACGGAAGTCAGAAGATGGCCTCAGATCCCCCAGAACTGAAGTTATAGACAGTTGTTAGCTGCCATGTGGGTACTGGGAATCAAACCTGGGTCCTCTGCAAGAGCAATCAGTGCTCTTAACCACTGAGCTATCTCTCTAGCCCCTCCCCCACCTGTTTGATACAAGTTCTCTTACAGGCTTGGTGCTTACCAAATAGGCTAGGCTGACCAACTGATGAACCCTAGGGCTCCACCCATCTTCTGTTCCCCAGCACTGAGATTACAAACACATACCACCAGGACTGGATTTTTAAAACATAGGTTCTGGGGATTGAACTGAAGTCCTTGTGCTTTTAGGCAAACACTTTACCAATGTCCCAGATGTTGTATTTACACAGCAAAGACTTTAAAATAGCTATTACATAAATCTGTTCACACAATTGGGGCAGATACAGAAACAAGTAAATACCACTCATGTAAAAACTGCTTGAGAGAAGGGTCAAACACCATATGTGTATGAACATGTATGTGCAGGTGAACATGTATGCCTGAACATGTGTGTACAGGTGCATAGGTACATGTATGTGCGTCAGAGGAAAACTTTAGATGTTGTTCCTCAAGGGCCACTCCCCCCACTTTTTTAAAGCATATTTAAAAATTTTTTTTTTTTATATGTATGAGCGTATTGCCTGTGTGTATATAAGTGCACCCATGTCATACAAAGTCCACGGAAGTCAGAAGATGGCCTCAGATCCCCCAGAACTGAAGTTATAGACAGTTGTTAGCTGCCATGTGGGTACTGGGAATCAAACCTGGGTCCTCTGCAAGAGCAATCAGTGCTCTTAACCACTGAGCTATCTCTCTAGCCCCTCCCCCACCTGTTTGATACAAGTTCTCTTACAGGCTTGGTGCTTACCAAATAGGCTAGGCTGACCAACTGATGAACCCTAGGGCTCCACCCATCTTCTGTTCCCCAGCACTGAGATTACAAACACATACCACCAGGACTGGATTTTTAAAACATAGGTTCTGGGGATTGAACTGAAGTCCTTGTGCTTTTAGGCAAACACTTTACCAATGTCCCAGATGTTGTATTTACACAGCAAAGACTTTAAAATAGCTATTACATAAATCTGTTCACACAAGTAATGGCAACTATGATTTTTGGAAGTAAAGGAAGATAGGATGATGTGGTGGATTGGATGAGAATGTCCCCCATAGGCTCCAAGTATTTGGACATTGTCCCCAGTTGGTGGCGCTGTTTTTGGAGGTCTTAGAAGGTGTGGCCATGTTGGAGGAAGCACATCACTGGGGGCAGGCTTAGAGAGTTCTTAAGCCTTTTGGATCTTGAGCTACTCTCTTGCTTCCTGTGCCTGCTTGAAGATGTGAGCGCTTAGCTTCTGCGCCTCAGCTACCTCTGTGGCCAAGCCTCCCCACCATGATGGACTCTTTTCCCTTTGGAACTGTGAGCCTAAATAAACTTTTCCTTTTATAAGTTGCTTTGGTGTTTCTATCACAGAAACAGAAAAGTAACTAATACAGATGATAATGTTGCCTCACATAAAGAATAGTAACACAAAATAGGAATGACACTATACAACCAAATGGAAACTCTGGGATTAAAAAGTATATACATTAAATACAACATTTATGAGAGGCGGCCTGAGAGTTTGAATTGGAGGACAGAAGAATTCCAAAAATTGAAAATACATCAATAGAAACTATGCAAGAAAACTTGAGAGAAAACAGACTAGAGAAAGATGAACAGAGCCTCAGACAATTGTGGAAGCCATTGAATGCATCAACATATTGTCCTGGGGGGTGTCAGAAGGAAAGCAGGGAGGGAAAACCCAGAGTGTTCAGAGAAATAATGACTGAAAAGTAATGTAAGATTGTGGTGACAAATGAAGCAATATACAGCTGTATAAAGTAAATGCTGATACGCTCTCCCCTGTGTTCTTGGAAAAGGGTCCTAGTGTATGAGAACCCAGTGCACAGTTCTGTGAACTGAGAAAATAGACAGTGAAGATCACAGAGTACAATTTGATGGGCTTTGTTCTAGTTCAATTTCTATTGTTGTGATAAAACACCCTGACCAAAAGCCACTTAGGGGAGAAATGGTTTATTTGACTTACAATTCCACATTATACTCAGTGATAGAAGGGAAATCAAGGCGGGATTATTTATAGTCCAGGGCAGAGAACATGCCTGCTTCTGCTTCTGCTCTCTCTCTTGTTCTGTATAGTTCAGGCCCCCTGCATAGGGAATGGTACCACCCACAATGGGCTGGGTCTTCCTATATTAATTAACATTCAAGACAATCCCCCACAGACATGTTCATGGACCAACCTGATAAAGATAATTACTCAACTAAGACTCTTGAAAAATCTCTTCCCAGGTGATTTTCAGTATGACAAGTTGACATTTAAAACTAACCAGCACAGAGACTGTGCTGAATAGAGCACAGTAGAGGGAACCTCAATTGTGGAATTATCTCCATTGGCTTGGCCTGTGGTCATGTGTGTCTGTGGGGCATTTTCGTGATTGTTGAGTGATGTAGGAGGGCTCAGCCCATTGTGGGTGGTACCACTCCTGGGCAGGTGGTCTTGTGTTATATGAGAAAGCAGATTGAGCACAGGCCAGAGGAGCAAGCCATTAAGCAGCGTTCCTCCATGGTCTTTGCTCCAGCTTCCTGCCCTGAGTTCTTGCCTTGGCTTCCCTTGATGATGAACTGTGCTGTAAGCCAAATAAACCCTTTCCTCCCCAAGATGGTTTTGGTCAGTGTTTTTATCACAGAAATAAAAAGTAACTAAGATAGTGATGTACTGACAGAAATATGATCAAGGGCAGTCACAAAATTGCTGCATCCCATGATTTTGGTCAGAAGGAAGGGGTGCATAGAGGTCAGGACAAAAGTGGCTTCCATCCAAGCTGGAATGTGCAGGTTTATTTCAAGTGAACATAAAAGATGCCAGGCATATTCCCTGGCTGAGGATACTAGGGTCCAAGTGTCAAGCTCCATATACCACTCTAATGGTCTGCTTATTTATAATATGTTGGAAAACTAGGTGGAGGAAATGGCCCAGGGTTACCTAGGTATAGTCTTCACAGTTGCAACTCAAGATGGCTGTGTTTAGCTCTAGCTGGATCTTTAAAATCTTACAACTATGCTTCCCACCCAGGTTGAGGAAGTCACCATGACTGTTTAGTGTGTAATCTTCTATATTTTTCTCTGTTTACTTAGAAAAACAAATATTTATTTATATTTTACATATAAAATAATGAATATTCTGTTGTTTAGATATACTATAATCATCTTCCTGCCAAGATCTTTAATAAGTATGGTTCTGTTTGTTTAATAGCAGACATTATACTGTAATGTTTCTTTTATCCTGACTATATTGAATTCAATTTTAGATGTCCATGGCAAAACTTGTATTACACTGTGTCTGATAAACTTATTATTTCTAGGGCACATACTAGCTCTGTTTGGAAGGAGGGTCTTGGTGGGAAATGAGAAAGGATGGCAAAGATCATTTTTTCAGTGTTTCTTTTACTTGTTTATACACTTCAATATATCAAGTGTGAATTAGGAAAGTTTTAGATTCTTTGAAAGTATGTCACAGGGGAATAAGACTATGAATTTGGGGGTCTGGGTTTGAATTTTGACTTAGTTAATGTTTCTTTAGACCTTAGCTCTAATACTGATGAGTAACAGCCATTCAAGAAATTTCAGTGATACATGATTAATTGATCTTCTAGAAGAAGTAGGGGGTTGAGAGTAGTTACTAGAGGGTTGGAAGGGGCATAGAGGGAAAGATTATTCAATGGGTACAAAATCGTAGTCAAATAGAAAGAATAAGTTCTATTACATGATAGATTGAGTCCAATCGTCTATGTTATACCTAATGTTTCAAAACAGCCAAAAGAGAGGGCTTTGAATATTCTTTCACAAAGACATAATATCATAAACATGATAAATATTTGCAATGATATGCTAATTACCATAATTTGACCATTACACAATGGATATATGTATTGAAACATCGTACCATACCCCAGTACACACTAGGTAGCAACTAAAAAGAAAAAAAAACTTCCCAAACACAATAAAGATTAGTTTAGCTTACATATGTATGGGGCAGCATGAGACCAGGTGAGTGTGGAGTGGGGGTGGGGTGGAATTATCTCATAGACTCGGAGGGGGTGGGTCTCTTTCATGTGTCTCCCTTGGACAAGAAGACTAGACTGGTGAAGGCCGAGAGGCAAGAGGGCAAGTCTGTTTGCAAAAGCACATTGTGACCTCTGTTGACTTCCCATTTGCTGACATTCTGGGAGCTTGAACATGGCATCTGTTTAAACCCAGAGACAAAAGGGGACTGCATATCCACATGCAAAACTGACAGATATGTGATTTTACTGGTGAAGAAGTGAAAATCTGGAATAGTAACTTGATGTATTTCTGTCATATGCTAGTAATTTCCTTGGTGTTATCCGAGAAAAAAAGAGATAATACTGTCTACCTTTTGATGTTGTTGTGAGGGTTAATTGTAATATTGTAGGTATATCCCTTGGCATCTCATATACAATCATTGGCTTT
Source organism: Nannospalax galili (assembly GCF_000622305.1). Taxonomy (NCBI): domain Eukaryota; kingdom Metazoa; phylum Chordata; class Mammalia; order Rodentia; family Spalacidae; genus Nannospalax; species Nannospalax galili. The sequence goes on from NW_008355272.1 coordinate 2,466,583, forward strand.
TGACTTCTTTCCTTTACAAAAACTACCATGAATAGTGTGGTTCTTGGAAGTTCAAATTCTTAAACAATGTTATTAAATTGATAAAATAAAAACTATGTGATAATTAAAAAACCCCTTTCTCCAAGACACTAATACATAATAGAATTTTGATTGTTACGCCTAGTATGTTACCATTAGGAATTCAATTTCCACTTGGATAAATACCTTTGCATAGTTCCATACAGAGTGTAAGGCCATTCTGGATTTTGCTATTTAAATTTTTCTTGCATCAAAACTTTGTCTTACATGTTTGTAATTTTTTTCCCCTTCATCCTTTCTTGTGGTTCTGTGATAGTTCGTCATTTTGCAGGACCATAATGAGGTTTCATAGTTTCATGGAGAGGTTTTGAGGCCTCCAGGCTGAGCATCCATTACCTGAGCTGGTGTCCTGTTGATTTCAGAGTGCTGACACCTGCTGAGTGATGATAGGGAGAGTCTTGGGGCCCAGGGGCCTAAGTGCCCATAAATCTTCTTTTCTCTTAAGAAGACAGCAAATGTTCTAGAAGATCAATAAAAGCTTCTATGCTGTACTAGTGTGACTGCTGCCGGTAGGAGGAAAAACAAAGCCATCTGCTCTGTCAGTGACAACCACACACTGCACCAGGCTCCAACCCCACTGACCTGACTTTGTGGTCTGAAATTTTTTCAGCTAGACATAGAACTGAAGCTGGAGCTCCATAAATCTGGTGGAGTCAGATGAGCTCATTAAAATTTAACTTGTAGGTGAAGCAGGTTTAGAGCTGGTGTAGCGAAGATGTGGCTAATAAAGGCCAGTCTGCAGCAGAAGAGCTCTGCTACCTGGGCAAGTTTATTCCAGTTAGGGCAGGCTTGTCATTGAGTTGTTGGTCTCTTTGGGGCCAACATGACAAGTGTGTATGTGTTGGGACTTGTTCCATACCTGGACTCAAGAGGGTCCTTGTCAAGCTAGGAGTCCAGTTTAGGCAGCAAAAGACAACGCTTTTGTGTAGGATTGTCTAATACGACTTTGTGCCTTCCTACCCAGGCTTTTCTGCAGGTAAGCCTGGCTCCTCATGAGTCTTTGCCTCTCTGCTACATAAATCCAGTTCCCCAGAAGCAACTAGCTTTCTAGGGAATTTTTGATTGGAAAGGTCTCAGAGAATGGTTCAAGTATTCATCAATTTTTTTTGGTGAGCATCCTTCCATTTCCTTGTGAAATGTCTCTTCTACAGCCATGCCTCACTCTACGTGTCCTGCAAGGGCGTCTAAAAGGAGGGATCAATACTTGTCAATTAAGAGCTACTCCAATGTTGTCACTTGGATGAAATCACTTATCTTTGTAGAATTGCCTCAAGAATTAGAGAGCAGCCGGTGTCTGTAGCATAGTAGTTATCACGCTTGCCTCACATGTTAAAGGTCTCTAGGTGGGAGCAAACATTCAGTTTTGGTCAGCAAGATGGCTTAGCAGGTAAAGGTGCTTGCTGCTCAGCCTGACAACTGGAGTTCGATTCCTAAGACCCTCTTGGTGGAAGGAGAAGACCAGGTTCTGAAAGTTGTCTGATCTCTACACTTGCACCCTCCCCCAAATAAATAAATGTAATAAAAATATATAAAATGAATTAAAGAACCATGTAAAGTGCTTGGACGAGTCCCCCAATGCATCACACAAATGTGGCTCTCATTATTTTAAGAATTTAATGAACATGAACTAAATGCGATCCTGTTTGGAACTTTGTAGCATGTTGAGGACACTGCATTGCAGCTATTATTATTTCAACAATAGTTTCTCCTGTTGGATCAAATACCTGAGAGATAATGACAGGGTTCTTGTAGATAAAGCCCTAACCTGTATTTTCCCTTATTGAGTTTGACTCTACAGAAGAAAATGAAAGCCTTCTATGTTAAATATGCTTGGAAAATCCTGGTGTGTGTGTGTGTGTGTGTGTGTGTGTGTGTGTGTGTGTGTGTGTGTGTGTGTTTGCATATATCTTTATACCACACAACTACATCTTTAGACCACAGAACTATTTTGCCTAAAAATATGCTTTGGAAGTTTTTCTTAGGGTTAGAATTTCAGACGAGGTCAACCATGGTAAAATTCTCAACCCTTCTGAAATAATGCTAACTAGAAAACTGTCCTTCTCACTCCTAAAGGAAGTGATGAAACTTATTAATTCCTCTTCTGTTATCAGGAACTGATTGTGGCATCTGAAGATGCATTATCTCCAATAAAAACATACTAATAGCTATCATTTATTAACCACCTGGAATGTGCTGATTTTTCAAAATAAATTATTTCTAACTTCCATAAGATCATTTTGCAGAATATTACTTTTTATCTGGCTTCAAGAGGGGGAAATCGAGATTCTGTGGAGTACAGGTTCAAGCTCAGGTCTGAAGGCTCCTGAGCATCACTTTATAAGACTGTGATGGGGCATGTGGCATCCTCAGCAGCACTTAAGAAGAGGGGAGAAAAGAGGACAGAAGTAGGAGTTAGCAGGGACTCATTCATCCTGCAATTTAACAAATGCTTCCCATTGTGGTTTCTTATTTGATTCTTAATAGCCGTAACCTGGGCTGGCCTCTCTCCATGTCTGCTCCTGTGGGTCCTCTTGTCCCCCCACTCTCCTCAGAACTTATTTGGCTTCTGTGTTTTCCTGTATGTTTTTGAATAAATCTTTTCCCTACATGGCATCCTTTGGATGGTTGACTTGAATTTGACTCTGAGTAGAGCAGCCTTTCCCTGGTTCCCCCAGACAGAATCAGCTGTCCCTTCTTTTTATGGTGAAGACTTTTATTCAGACTCATTCACTGCAGTTATCATACTGAACTAGAATTGCTTGTTGAAAATTTCAGGCGGGCGTTGGTCCTGTCTGGACATTAATTGAGGATTCCATACATGTGTACATGTACACTCTATTCACATCATGTCCATCCCCTACCCTCCAATTCCTCCTGTGTCCACCCCACACTCTCTCCAATTTATGATCTCTTCATAAATATACCTACTGAGTCCAATTAGTGTTGCCTTTATTTGCATGTGCTTAGGGCTGACCACCTACAATTGGAGTCTCATGACTGAAAAAGAAAAAGTGAAATAAAACCAACCAAACAAAAAGACTGCTCCCTCATTGACTGCTTGTAGCTTTTTCATCTATAGGCCGTGTGAAATGTCCTCCACCCATGTTGAAATCTTGATTGGGGTGGTATTTGCAGGTCTTGTGCAGACAGCCATATTGTTGCGAGCTCATGGGAGCAACATTCTTGTCCTGTCCAGAAGAAACCGACTTGTTTTAAAGCTAGAATAATGAAGCTTAAATAGATTCAGAGATATGACTAAGATTATATCAATGCTCAGTAGTAGAACTGGGGTATCAGTTTTAGTTTTAGGAACTAGGGACAAATGAATGACAATCTTCTATTACAGGACTAATGTTAAAACATTCATGGATGGCTCTTTCCCAGCCTTCATCAGCGCTTCTCTCTACTCTCTCTCTCTCTCTCTCTCTCTCTCTCTCTCTCTCTCTCTCTCTCTCTGCTGGTGACTAAAACATAAGACCTTCCACATGCTAGGCAAGAACTCTACCACTAAACTACATCCCCAGCTCAAATAGAACTTTTACAGAATTCATAAATGTCTGTATTTTACAGAATGCCCTGCGTCTTCTTACAGAGGGCAATTAAAAGAAATCAGTTAAAGCAAGACTTGTGAAGGCAGTGATCCAACAAAGGGAGACTAAATGAGCAGGATGTTTATCATCATGGAAGCTGAGAGGCTGATATTGCCCAAATAGTCTTTTTCAGGCATGCACCTGACAGCCATGTGCAACCTAGGAGGACTTGATGCAAACCTTTTTGCTCCTGCATGTTCTCAACCTTTGCTTTCTCCAGGTTGGTTTAGGGTTCAGGTCTTAGGTAAGACAGAGAGACAGAATGTATCAGTGGAAGCAGGCTGCCCTGTCTTCTCTGCAAAATGGAGTCCAAAATCATATTCCCTTCAGCCACAATGCTGATCATAACATGATCGGCATGGCTAGCCTTCCCGGTTATATTTGGTAAATTTTCTTTGGAAATAAGACAGAAATCATTAACCCAGACTATGATTTGCCAGTTCTACAGCAGGTCTGTTCAGGCCATGTCTAACAAATATTCTAGGCAAGGAAGAAAACAGCACATGTTCTTAAGCCCATGCAGAGAGATACACTGTCATCCTGGGAGTAGCTCCAAGACAGGGCCACGAAACTTTCTCATCCATCACTGCTCATACTTAGAGATAACACACACTGTTATCTTTTTATTGCTACATAGATAGTGGGAATGGGGCTTAAGACTTTCCAGGAACATCCCCAAAACAGCTTTGCCTTTGTGTGTGTGTGTGTGTGTGTGTGTGCGCACATACATGTGTGTAAATACACGTGAATGTATGTGTGTGTACATGTGTGTGGCATCCAGAGGACAATCCTGGTATTGTTTCTCAGGTTTCGTAAACATTGGTTTTTGAGGCAAAGCATTGGTTTTTGAGGCAGGGTCTCTCACTGGCCTGGAACTTGCCACGCAGGCTAGGCTTGACTGGCCAGCGAGCCTCAGGGATCTACCTGCTTCCTTGTCTCCAACACTGGGATTGCCAGTGTGCCGCTGTGCCTGGCTTTTTAGTAGGTTCTGAGGATTAAACATAGTTCACGTGCTTGCACAACAAGCACTTTCCGAACTGAGTGCTCTCCCCAGCCTTTCTTTTGTCTGCCTTCCTTTCTTCCCTTTTTTCTTTTCTTTGGAGGGGTGTCTAGATATAGAATCCAGGGCCTTGTGTGGTAAGCACTCTACCACTGAGCTACATCTTGAGTCCCCTTTTTAAAAAAAGCCTTATATTTTGAGTCATGGTTTCACAAAGTTGTCCAGGTTGGTCTTGAGCTCACTCTGTAGCTCAAGCTAACCTTGAACTTATGATCCTCCTTCCTCAGACTGCTGAGTAACTGGAATTACAGGCCTGTACCACCAGTCTCTGTCTATTCCCTGCCTCTTTCTCTGTCATTGAGATTGTTTACTATACTTTGGCTTTTCCCTTGTGATGGAATATGCCTTGAATTTGTGGAATCCATGGAAAATGAGATATTTACTTATACTGAGCCAGAATCTCAGAGCTGATGTGGTAAGTGAGCCTGGATACCCTCGAGTTAATTTGTCTTTTCATTAATTCCTCTTCCTACTAATGATGGGCTTTATGATCCAGACTTTAACTTCTTGCAATTTCATGGAGTTTTTTTATGAAAATGGAGCATTTTTGTTTAATGCATTCAGGATAAGCGTTATAAAATATATCTTTATTTTTCATTTGTCATTTTCAAATCTGAAGGTTCATTAGAGAATTCTAAGTATAGTTTCAATTACCCTAAATGAATGGTGATCTCATAGTAACTAATTGTGATGAACATATGGTTATTTAGAAGTATTTATTGTAAGTGGAAATAACATTAAGTAAATTAAGCAGAAGGAAGAGTTACTTCATGATTCTGGGATGTGTGTGTATGTGTGTGTGTGTGTGTGTGTGTGTGTGTGTGTACACATGCGCATGTGCAC
>NW_008355272.1:2472174-2482190 GCF_000622305.1 Nannospalax galili
AAGAACTTAGAAACTCTCAGTACTGACTTTCTTCTCTCTCCAGTTATCTCTACATGCTAGTTTCTTTCTTCTTATATTTATGTGTAAAGATTTCTACCATCTCTAATCTATGTCACAGACCATAGGATTATAAATATGCTATGATCTCTCTTTTTTACACTAAGCATTCAAGTACTAACTTTCTTGGTTTGACGTTTGAGATTCCCATGTCAACACTGTGGTTGACCTGCTATGGGCAGGGGCCTAACTAACAGGGCTCACATGGCACCAATCTAGATCAAGGGGTCAGAAATAGTAGGTGGGCCTTGGAAGAAAGCCAGAGGGGTTCCAAAGATGAACCATAGGCATGAAAGCAAGACACTTGTCAACATAGTTGTAAAGTAGTCACTAAGCAAACATGTTTCCATTAGTTCTGTCTAATAAGTTAAATCAACTCATTTTCATAGAAAGTAAATTGCAGTTTTTTTTAGTCTATGAGCTGTTAGTGTCTATTATGAATTAGATTTAATTACTCAGAGAAATCAATTCCTTTATCAAGTAACCATTCACTGAAAAAAATATCTATTTACATTGATCTTCCCCCTAAGCAACTAATAATAGTAAACACACACCAGACTCACTCCCTTTAGCTCCCCACCCTGTGTGTGGATGTGTGCGTTCATTTCAGTTCCCAAAACCACCACTTGAGAAAACTGAGTGTGCAGATTTGCCCAGAAAGTTTGAAAAACTGCTCAAGGTCAAGAGATAATTAATGTTAGTGTTCAGATTCTAGCTTATGTAATCATACTGGGGGAAAGAGATATATTCAAATTAGCTACGATATGCCAAATAATAATGCATTGCAGAATGTGTTATAATGTCCTAGAATTTGAAGGAAGTTGCAGGATCACATGAATTAATCTAATTACTTCATGTTTAATTTGTCATTAACACAGAAAATGACTACTTCTATAATGTAATGGAAAATGATTTTTAAAGTTTCCAATAACTTTTTATGGTAGCCTGCTGTATTAGTTACTTTTCTGTTGCTGTGATAACAGCATCATGACCAAGGTAACTTATAAAAGGAAGAGTTTATTTGAACTTACTGTTCCAGGGGAAAAGGTCCGTAACGGCTGAAGAGGCATGGTGGAAGGAGGTGGCTGGAGCAGAAAGTCGAGCCATCACCTCTTCAAGAAGACACAGGAAGCAGAGAGAGACAGGAAATCCAAGGCTTAAAGACTCTCCAAGCCTACCTCCAGTGACGTGCTTCACAAGCTCCCCCAGCACAGCCACACCTGCTAAAACCTCCCCAAACAGCACCACCAACTGGGAACAAAATGTCTAAATACTTGTTGCTTAGGGGGCATTCTCATTCAAACTATCACACCTACTTAGAAACCACTATAAAGATGGAGGGAGTGGGTAAGGAGCTTGTCTCCAAAGATTTGAAGGACAAGTAGAAGAGGGCAAACTTCCTCAGTGTTGTACCAGAGGGCAGATCCAGCAGATGGGGTTCTGATCCCATTCCACTGGGAAATCCTGCTATTTAGTCAATCTGTCCTTGAACAGTTTGTCCGTCAGGTCAGGAACATCCCAAAGTGTGGTTCTAGGATCTGCAGCAACAGCATTACCTGGGCTCTCCTGCCTGATGTGAATGTGAAACACAGTTTATGTAAAGGTGGGGTATTCTGGCAATTACTGCTGAGCTGCTACCTATTTTCCACTGCACTGCTACATAAAACACTGGGAAGTTATGGCCCTGCTGGCCAGCAAGCTCTTACACAGGCTATGCAGTATTTTTAAAAAATAATTTATTCTTTGAGAATATTGCATTCACCTTCTCACTCTCCCCTAACTCTTCCTGGATCCACCCCCATGACTGCCTCTCAACTTCATGTCCTCTTTTTATAAATATCTTATTGAGTCCATTTAATGCTGCCCATGTATTCATGGGTGTGGGGCTGTCTACTGGAGCATGGCCAACCTACCAAAGACCATACCCCTAAGGAAAACTGACTCACCCTTCTCTAGCAGTCATCAACTGTCAATAACTCCTCAGCTAGGGGTAGGGCCTTGTGAGATCCTCCCCCATCCATGCCGAAATGTTGACTGGCTTGATCCTGTACAGTCCTTATACAGGCAACCATGGAAGCTATGAGTTCATGAGTGCAACAGTCCTGTGCATGTAGTGTGTTAAAGTCCTTTAATTCACTGGTTCAGAGATCATAAGTTAGAATTAGAAGATAGAATGAATTAAGTTATACAAGAGTTTGCATTGTGTTGGTTGGTGCAGGGACAGGAGAAAATATCTAAATGAGTGATATGTAAGTCATTTACATATGCATAAAAGGTTTCTGAGTTTCCAGAAGTGACCGTCAATTATGGAAAGACCATTTCCACAATCAAGAGAGCTTGCTTTTGGACCAAGTACCTCTACTGGTATACCAGAAGGTGAATTAGTTTTAGTCATAGAATAAAAGCATCATGGAGATCATCTAACTTAGTTCGGCTTGATCATTTTTCAGACGGAAGAAACAAAAGCAAAACCTTGGGAATGAGAGTGGTCAAGAGCACACAGGCTTTCAGAATAAAATGAAATCTTGCACTTTCTATTGCTCTTGTCAGTACCCACTTCATCTCATTTCTCTTGTTTCCATAATAGATATAAGAAGAACATTTATGTTTTGTTATGACTTAAAATAGAACTTACAAGAGATAAAATGTATATCAATTGAAAAGCATTTTCATAGATTAAAATGTTATAAAATATTCAATGATATTATCTTCACCATTGATTTTTTTATCATAAGATCTGTCCTCCTGTATATTAAAATAGCCTTCAGGCATAGGATTTTAATGCCAAGAGGGTCCTTAGAGATCCTTTCTTCCAAACCCTCATTTTACAGATGAGGACACTGAGCCCAGGGAGGCCTATGTAACTTGCAGAAGGTCACACGTAATCAAGCAAGTCCTCCTATGTTGCACGTCTCTAAGGATCTACATCTTATGGAGTGGCTCCCTTGAAAGACTTCCTAAAATCAGGCTGAGGCTGTTGTCTGTTTCCCACATAATTTCCCCTCTGGTATTTGACATCACAAATGAAAGCACAAGGCCAGATGCTTAATAGCTTCTAAATGAAGGCTGTTAAATGATAAACAACTTTCCCTCATCTTTTCTGTAGGTCACCGTGGCTCCTCCAAAGTCATCTCATTTTTGTTGTTTGTTAACTTATTTACAAATGGGGAATTATAAAAATAAAGTTAAAGTGGTAGAATGACTTGTGGAAAACCATAGTATAGCATTCTAAGATAGTTTTCAGGCATTATACTCTAGTTAGCATTTCTACTTGGTATGCAGTTAGGTGGCCATAACTGGTATACTTTTGGTCAATTTTTAACAGAACATAAACCTAGAGATGTGAAGAGAAAGGTTATTCTTGAAAACATTACCTGTTTTTCTCCCTCCCTCTCTTTCTTTGTTCTCTCTCTCTCTCTCTCTCTCTCTCTCTATCTTCTTTTCTTTCATGTAGTTTTGGCCAGCCTTGATCTCACAGAGATCTCTCTCCTGAATTCTGGAATTAAAGGCATGTACCATCACGCTAAGCTCTTTTCTTTCTTTCTTTGACAAGTAGAATTTCTTTCTCTCACATTATAAATAATCTTTTTAGTTATTAGAGAAAAATTTAAAAATATTCATGAAGTAGGAAAACAAATCCCTCATCCTACCACTCTGAGATTTTTTTTGTTACTTCTGTGTATTTTATCCCATTTTTCTTTACATTTCTATGGTGATACTACACTGAATAAGTACACATGGCTCAATCTACCATGCTAAAGCTAAATGAATGATATTAAGCCAAATGCCTGCTTTACCACCGATTTTCCTCCCGTTCAGGCCAGGAAACACAGTACTGTAGGCATCCAGGAAATATGTATGTATGTCGATACTACACTGAATAAGTACACATGGCTCAATCTACCATGCTAAAGCCAAATGCCTGCTTTACCACCGATTTTCCTCCCCTTCAGGCCAGGAAACACAGTACTGTAGGCATCCAGGAAATATGTATGTATGTGCCCCTGTGATCGCAGCTCCTTCCATCCTCTTGGGTAACCCACTGTTCTTATTAATATGATTTAAAAAATATTGAATTTCATATATGCACAATGTGTTTTGACTGTAGTCACCCCCACTCCTCCTCTTAACCCTGCTGGACCCATCTCCAGTCCCAGTCCCCACTACTTCGGTTTTTTTGTTATTGCTTTTAATTTTTAGATTCTCTGTATAGTGTTATTATATATCTATATCTATCTCTCTCTATATATATAGTGTTAACATCTTCATATACAATTTCCCCCATTATTAACACTTTATATCAATACTGTATGTTTGTTAGCATTAACTAACCTAGATGGATACATTACTGTTAAATAAAGGCCATAGTTTATTCAGATTCATTACAGTTTTTAACTGACGTTTCTTTTCTGTTTTAGGATCTCACTCAGGGTACCACATTGCATTTAACATTGTCTTTGCTGTGACATTTCCAGATTTATTTTGTTTCTGATGACCTTGAGGATTTGATTACTGGGAGATATTTTTTAGGGCTTGTTTCTACTGGAACTTATTTGGTGTTTTTTTCGATTAGACTGGACTTACAGGTTTTTGATTTACTTATTTTTATTTTAAAAGTTTTTTGATTTATTTTTATTTTATGTGTAGGGTTATTTTGCCTGCATGTAAGTAAAGTTCATCCATGTCATGCAATGTTTGTGAAAAGTCAGAGGAGGGCATTAGATTCCCTGGAGTTACAGAAAGTTGTTAGCCACCCTGTGGGTCTAGGAACTGAACCCAGGTCCCTTGCAAGAGCAGTCAGTCCTCTTAACCACTGAGCCATTTCTCCAGCCCCATAAAAATATATGTATATATGTCTACCATGTGCATGAAATGTCTGTGGAGGTCAGAAGAGGGCATCAGATCTCCTGGAACTGGAGTTGCAGATGGTTGTTAGCCACAATGTGGGTGCTGGCAACTGAATCCAGGTCCTGTAAGAGCAGCCAGTGCTCTTTTTCTTCTTTTTTAAAACAACTTCTTTTCCTTTGAGAATTTCATACTTGAGTATTGTACTTGCATTATTTCCATCCCTTCCAGTCCCCCTCCAGCTACTCCCAAGACCCCCAACTCTCTCTCAATTTCTTGTCCTCTTCTTTGATTATTGCTACATATGCTGATATATACATACATATATATATGTACACACACATATATATGTATATTACACTGAGTCCATTTATTGGTGCTCCAATGTACCTGTGCTTACTGTTTCTACTTGGGATTAGACAACTTCTCAGGGAGCTAGTCCCTGGGGAAAAATGATTCTCCCTCCCTTGGCATCTATTAATTACCCATAGCTCTTCATCTTGAGGTGGAGCCCCCATGAAATTTCCTCCACCCACATTGGCATGTCAACTGGTTTTATCAACCAGCAGATCTTGTTAGACTACTGTACTGTGGCATACATTGGTGTAGCTTTCCTAGCATGTGTAGACTGCATTAACTAGCAGCAGGTGTCTTGTCCCTTTACAGCCAGTGCTCTTAACTGATGAGCCATCTCTCCAGCCCCCCTTTTTTTCATTCTTTTAAAATTTATTTATCTATTTTAATATTTTTACAGAACAAATTTGTTTTGATTTTTTAAAATATTAGGAACTCTTAAAACAATCTGAACATTTGGCTGTACCAAGAACAAAATGGAAGTAAAAATATTTGAAAATTGTGTTTAGCCTTAGAGAAACATGTTTTAAAATATCAAGTTTAACTCTTTGACCTATAAAGAAAAACAAGTTCACCAACTCATAACACTGGAATTGTTTCTTGTTTATTTTTTGTTTAAGAAAAAGTAGCTCTCATTTCCTATCCTGGACCCATTTATAAAACAATATGCTAAAACATCAGTGAAAACAAAGCTGGAAAATCTGAAAGAAAATCTTTCAGTAAGTGGATTTAGGGCCCAACAGCACACAGTACTGCATATATGACAGAACAGCCTGTGTCAGACTCAGGTCTTACTAAATACAAATACATACCAACGGTAATAAAAAACAAAATAGTATTCAAAATCTTCCTGTACATTAGCAGCTTCTCAACGCAAAAAGAACTGGCTAGTTCTAGAGCTTTATATTCTATGAGCATATTGCCAATTTATTCCCAGAGCCCCTTGGTCTTCCACCAGTAAAATAAAAGTACTGTTATCTTTATTTTTAATTTTATGTGTATGAGTGTTGGGCCTGCATGTATGTAAGTTCACACACATCATGCAGTGCCTATGGAGGCCAGAAGAGGGCTTCTGATCCCCTGGAACTGGTGTTACAGATGGTTGTTAGCCACCATGTGGGTGCTGGGAACAGGACCCAGGTCCTCTGCAAGAAGAGTCAGTGCTCTTAACGGCTGAGCCATGTCTCCAACCCCTTAACATGATTCTTGTTAAACCTTCACATGCCTCAACTTCAGCTATCCTCCCACTGTATCATTACATGGCATTTTAACTTCCTCTGTATATGTATGTTTTTGTGTTCACATATTCATGTGTATACATTATTAAAAATTACTTAGCTTACATCTATGTATACATATATCTTTCTTTGTTCCCTGTTCTTTCTTAAATCTCAACTTTTAATCTGAGATAACTTTCCATTTAAATGAATTAATGAATTAATAACTTTTAGCATTACCTCCAGTGAGAGTCTTTGATCATGAATTTCAATTGCAGCTTGTTTGAAAAGTTTTGTTTTTCTTTCATTTTTGACAGATAATTTTGCTGGGTATACAAGTTTTGCCTGGTTCTAAGTTTCTCTCAGTACACTGAAAACAGCTTTTTACTCTTTCAGATTTCCTTATTGCTGTTGAAGTCAGTACTCTGTTCACAACTAAATATTGAGGATAATCTATTTTTATAAATTTATTTTTCATTCCTTTTTGGTAAGTTTTTCTACTGTCTCAGTTTGGCCATATTACCCAGCACCATGTGCATGTGTGCACATGTATATGTATGCCCATGCTGCATGCACATGCAGGTGCATAGTCGTACACACACATACACACACAGATTTCTTTGTGGTAATTTTTCTATTGTTTCAGTTTGGCCATGTTACTGCATACTATGTGCATGTGTACACATGGGTATATGTGTCCATGAGCATGCATACACATACACACAAACATACATATGCACACAAGAATTTTCTTTCATTTATCCTAGTGGTTTCCTAGGCCCATGTGGGTTGGTTTACCACATCAGGGTATTTATTATCTCTTTAAATATTACCTTTTCCACTTTCCTTTCTTCTCCTTCAGATACATTATTCTTATCTCACAGATAAAAATGTTTGTGTTATGCCTGGAAAATTACATTTTCTTTTTCCAGTTCTTTTAAGTTGTGCCAAATTTTCCATACAGTGCAATCACCAAGCTCTTAAGTCATTTTATTATATACTGTATATTCAGAAGCTCTTTTTTCATATCTACTGTATCAAGCTGTTTTCAGTATCCTATTACAATTGAATATCTCTGTCTTTTATCTCTGTAAATTTAATAATCATGGAGTTTTATAGTTAGTTTATAATTAAACTGTCTTCTTTCTGCTTGTTTTCTTTCATGTTTTCTTATATTCATAGACATCTGATTACCTTTGATAACCTCCTTGTCATTGCCTAGGAAAATCATTTGACCACATTCCTTGTGGTCAAGGATGAGTGTGCCTTCTGGCTCTCCTCCAGAGTGCCTTTAGAATCTTGTTTCCTGGCCTATTTCAGGTTATGCATGTCTGTGAGTAGGAAGATAACAGATGGTTTTTCATGTGGATTGTCTCTATTCTTCAGAGTTATGCTCATTGGAGAACTTGTAATAACCCTAACCTTGAGCATGCTTTGGGTTGGAACTTTCACCCTGTTGTTGCTCTGCAAAGCCATATGACCAGAATCTAAGCAGTTATCATTGGCAGATAGTTTCAGAGAAAATGTTCTTGACACTACAATTTTGATTTATGCATCATATAATAAAATTGTGTATCCTGATATTTTTCTCTTAGCATTATAATTGTTTCCTAGTTTTACCAAAAACTATTTTTTATTTTTATGTTTTCAATCACACTGATATATTTTATAATTGCTTTCAACACAATTATCTACCATTGGTAAACTGAAATTATTCTTTTAGATATCTTATGATAGAGAAATGAAAATATTTTTTAATGTACAAAATTTTAGTTTAGGAATGGGGAACAGAAAACAGATCTGAATAACTTGGACAGATTAACAATAAATAATGGTATGCTAATTTCAGATAATGCAGGGAAGAAGAGAAATAGGAGGACTTTGTGTGTGTGTGTGTGTGTGTGTGTGTATGTATGTATGTATGTATGTATATGGGTGCTGGAGCATGTACACATGTGTGCCCATGTGCGTGGAGGCCAGAGGACAAGCTCAGCGGCCATCCACATTATTTTTAGACAGAGTCTTTATTGTCTTAGAGTTAGTCAATTAGGCCAGGCTGGCTAGCCAGTAAGCCTCAGAGATCTGGCTGTGTCTGCCTCCCCAGTGCTGGGTTTACAAGTGTGTGCCATGGTGCCTAGCTTTCTTACATGGGTTTTGAGGCTTGTACTCAGGTCCTCATGCTTACACAGCAAATATTTTACTAGGGGAGCAGTCTCCCTAGCCCCTGGACCACCTCCTTCTAGTCTAACTCAGCACTTCCTAGTTTCCCTTGCAGACCTAATGCTAGCAACCATTAGAGAATGATGCCTGTTCCAATGAGAAACATATACAGTCCCCAATCCAGTCTGCCTTCATTCTAGGAGTTTAAATGGCTACAAGTATTCTAAAGACCAATTCAATAACATGTAGTACAATTAAATGTACAAATACCCCACAACCCAGAAATTTTACTTCTGAAAAGTGTTTCCAAAGAAATGCTCACGCAAGCAGATAAAGATATGTATGTGAGTATTTTTGTGAAGGGAAAAACTGGAGGCAGTCCAACTGTTCATTCCTAGAATGAATAAGTAAAATATAACATGTGCAGATGACAGAATGCCATCCAATAGCCAGAAGAGTGAAACAATCTTCAAATATAACTGTCTCAAATGCATAGTGTTAGGTGGGATGAAAGAAACTCAGTGAGATTCAGAGCTTTATTATGTCTATTGTTGCTAACAAACCATCCTAAATTTACTAGGTTACAACATCTGCTTGATGCTCAACATTTTGGACTGGGCTAAGCAGGGAAATTTGACCAGTCTCTCCTGGCCTCACATAATGCCCCTAAAGTTGATTGGTAGTGTGCCAACTGTTATGGTTTGTCTAAAATGGCTTCTCTCACAAAGCTAACCTTTGGTATTAGCTCCTCCTATCTGAGAAGATCTCATGCTTGCTGCAACTAACAGGCTAGCTCAGGTGTTCTCATGCAGTGCTAGACAAAATGCTAGCATTAAGAGAAGAAAAGCTCTAATGAACAGAGTGTTATGAAGCCTTTGCCTGTATTGTGCTTGCTAAAGCCACATATAGCAAGCTATGTACCAGACTTATTATAACTGTAGCTCCCCATATCTTAGAACATAATAATATTAGAAATAATATGTTAACATAAGAAGTTAGAGTGGGCTCTTTTTTTGAGACTATGTAGCCTTGGCTGGCTTAGAACTTTCTATGTTGACCAGGCTAGCCTCAAACTCACAGAGATCCACCTGAATGCTGGGATTAAAGGCACATACCATCATGCCTGGCAGAGTGGATTCTTAAATGATAAGCTTTAATCTGGTGTGCTGAGTGTCCTTGTAGGGTGAGAACATTAGGACACACAGAGTCCCAAGTGTTGTGCACACACACAGGGGAGATCATGAGGACTCAGGGAAGGACCGCCCACCTACAAATCAAGGCCAGGGGCCTTGGAAGATACCAACCCTGCCAGCACTTTGATTTTGGCTTCTAGCCTCCAGAACTGTGAGAAAATAAACAAATATGTATGTATGTATATATATA
>NW_008355272.1:2482510-2501347 GCF_000622305.1 Nannospalax galili
GAGATTCTCTTCTCTCTAATACTGTTAGTGCTTAATAACCTTGGGAAAGAGCTGGTGGCCAGTGCAGGGCAGCTCAGCTGAAAGCATCAGAATCCACTGGGGAATCCCAGATACCAGAGGGTCTGGCCCTTGGTAGAGCCCTGTCTTCCCCTCTGGAGGGGCTCTAGTCTTCTTCTTGCTTATGGGCTCTGGGCCTCACTCCCTTCATCCATCTTCATGTTCACTGAATCTTTTCCTTTCTGGAAGCTCCAGAATTGTCCTGAGTACTCTGCATAGGTCAGGATCTGACTCCTTCCATCAATGAAGTTGAAAAATATGTCAAAGAATGGGAGAAGTTCACTCAGAAGTTGTACTGTAAATGTTCTATAGATACAAAAATGATTGAAGAAAAGTGTGTAGATGAGACGCCTGCATGTGAAACTCTGGTGTGCTTAGAAGAGCCAAGAAGTAGAACAGACGCCAGATTAAGGAGGTGCTGATGGGATGGGCAGGATACCATGTACCAAGGAAGGTGATAAATTCTTGCTGATAGGAATGAGCTCAGAAAGTAGAATAAAGTGGAATAAAAGTAATTTTCCCTAACTGAGGCAGAGTTGTTTTTATTTACAATAATAAAAACATTTAAAAAACAGTATAGTTGGGCGTGGCAGCACACACCTTTAATCCCAGCACTTGGGAAGCAGAGGCAGGTGGATCTCTGTGAGTTTGAATCAAACCTCCTTAACAAGTTAAAGGTTGAAGGGAGTGTTATTATATTTTACCTGAGCTTTGATTCTTTCAGCTTTCAAATCCAAAAAACCAAAAACCAAAAATCAAAAGACAGTATAATTAAATACGGCCATAGGACAGATTCTCATATTGTTTAACCTTTTATCCATGAACGTAGTATTGCTTCCATTTACAGGAGAGGAAATCAAGGCAAAGACAACATCCCTAAACCTCCCACAGGGGCACAGCAAGGAAAATGTTGGTGGAGGGCTGAGCTCCACTTCTTCTGCCTCTTCCCTGGACCTCCCTCCGCAGCTGTGCAGAGCGCTGTTACTTAGCTTCTTGTGCTGGCCTCTTCTGCTGCTTAGACCTGCTCTGTCTCTGCAGAGATTGTGATTTACTCATGCCCTCAGCAGTGGGCACTTTGTAATATAAGTGGCTGTGAGAACTGATGGTGAAGTGTGGGAAATATTTACAAGCTGATTGCTTGTAGCTTGACATTGGTCAACATGGGAATATTTATACCACAGACATTGGCAAATATGACAAGTCTGAGCTTGCTGTTTGGAAAACTAGTTTGTCAGAACACCGATTGTCAATTTCTTGTATGTAAAATGATGTGACTGTGCGGCATCTGAGCTCAAATCAAACCTCCTTAACAAGTTAAGGGTTGAAGGGAGTGTTATTATATTTTACCTGAGCTTTGATTCTTTCAGCTTTCAAATACGAATAATCATACCACTCTTACTAAAATGTGGTAAGGAATAAAAAAACATTCATGAAAGAACTTAGCATTGTTCACACAAAAGACCCTTAAGAATATTGGTTGAGTTAGCCTAAAGAGAAAAGTCTAGCTATGAAATCTATCCATCATTCTTTCAGAAATTGGAAATAATAATGGTGTTTACAAATGTTCACCAAGTAGAAAAAGCTGTATTTTTCATGCATTGGCCACATATCATTCAAGACAGGTGATGTTTCTTTGCCACTGTTTTAAGGATGTTTAAACTCACAGGGCTATTTTTTTCTAACAGGGCTTGGGTCTGACAGATTTCAGAGCCCTTTCAGCCATCCCATGCTACTGGTAAACAGAGATAACTGCTGAACGGGGATAATGCATGCAATAAACATGATTACATGGGGTATGTGTGCTTGCTTGTTCAATTAGGTGTGAGGTCATCTGGAAAACAGAATCCTTGTATCAGTTAATGTGGAATCACAGCTTTGTTGACCCCTCAGGGGCTGGCTGAGATTCTTCCAAGAAAATGTGCCATAAATTGTGGGTCATGTTTTATGCAGTGTGGTCACTTTCTTCAATCCCATGGGTATTAGAGTATTACTGGAAGAAGTTCTTAGGGTCTTCAGCTAAACCACCTTAAAGCTCAATTTTCTTTCCAAGATCCTGTTAGCAGACCTTTGATATTGCACTGATAGCTGCCTGTCACTCTACAATTAGTTTCTGTCATCTTCCAAGTCTGACCAGTTCCTTTAAAGAATATATAAAATGAAGTCATTTCATCTCAGTCTCTAGGCTTAATGAGTTATGCCGTATCTGGGCCACTAAAAGATTTTGATTTGGGGGCTGGTTGAGATGGCTCAGTGGGTAAGGGTACTTCCCTTCCAGCCTGAAGACCCATGGTCAATGCCTGGAACCCACATAATGGAAGGAAGAACTGTCTTCCCCAAGTCATCCTCTGACTACCACATGCTGTAGTGCACAAGCTCACACAAAATAAATACATACAATAACAATTTAAAATCTTAATCTTAAAAATCTCACCTATACTACATTTTAAATAGGAAAAAGATCATTTCGTCCTTTGGTATTTTATCTCCTCCTGGTGTCCTGCAGAGCACAGGCAATGTAAGAAACTTCCCCTTTTCTTTTCATGGAAAAGCAACTTGGGAAATTAATTTCATCTCTTTACCACTGGCTTTATTTATACAGCAGCTTTTTGTTTTTGTTTTTGAGTCAATGTTTCTCACTGATTTGGAACTTTCCAAGTGTCCTAGTTTGTTCTTCATTGCTGTGACAAAACACTCTGACCACTACCAACTTGGGGAGGAAAGGGTTTATTTAGCTTACATATCCCAGGTCACAGTTCATCTGGGAGCCCAAGGTAGGAACTCAGGGCAGGAACCTGGAGGCAGGAGCTGGAACACAGGCCATGGAGGAATACTGCTTACTGGCTTGATCCCCTGGCCCCTGCTCAGCCTGCTTTCTTATGCAACACAGGCTCACCTGCCCATGGGTGGCACCACCCACAGTGGGCTGGGCCCTCCCACATCACTCATCAAGAAGATGCCCCTCAGATATGGCCACAGGCCAGTCCAATGGAGGCAATTCCCCAATTGAGGCTCCCTCAACCTAGGTGTGTCAAGTTGACACTAAAGCTATCCAGCACACCAAGTAAGCAAGGCTGGCTGGCCAGGGTGCCCAGTCTGTCTCTGCCTCCCTAGTGCTGGGATTATAAGTGTGCATGCTGCCAAGCCTGGTGTTTTGTATGTAGATTCTGGGGTTGGAAATCAGTTCCTCATGACTGCAGGGCAAGCACTTTACCATCTGAATTAGCTTCCTAGTCCAGCTCAGCTACACTTATTCTTGTTAAAAGAGGAATATCTCCTTCCTCCCTCCTTTCTTTCCTCTCTCCCTTCTTTTCTATCTTTGAGCCCTAGCCCTTGAACCTTAAGGAAATGACATTTACTGTCATGATAAGGCAGTATCTGACAAACAGACTTTATTAATGTCATCTGTAGAAAGTTACCAAAGTAGCATTCTGACTACCACAGACAAAACAGAAACAATGTGTCTCTGTAGCAGTTTATCAGACAGAGGAAATTCAAAGGTTTGACTTGGGAGCTGTACCTTGAAATATTTTATATTATCTTCTAATTGCTAAATAGTAAACTTGCCCCTTATATGTATAGTTCCAGATTGCTGGAGATTTCCTTTTACTACACAAAGTACTGCATATCATTGTGATAATTCCACACATGTGGATAATGTACCTGGAACAGTCTTCCTCTGTTTCTCTTCATTGCCCTCTAGGGTTCTCTAGGAACTCTCTTAATCCGCTTCATATTTTCTAATAGTCCCTTAATCCCTTTACCTTTCTCTCTCTCTCTCTCTTTCTCTCTCTCTCTCTCTCTCTCTCTCTATCTCTCTCTCTCTCTCTCCCTCTCCCCCCAAGTCTACACATGAGAGAAAGCATGTGATGATTGTCTTTCTGAGTGTGGCTTATTTTGCATAATATAATCTCAAATTCTATCCATTTTCTTGCAAATACTATTATGTATATGAACAAAATTTAATGCCTTTAGTTATCAAGGAAATGAAAATCAAAAGGACATTGAGATACCATCTCACTCAGTCAGAATAGTTATCATCAAGAAAACAAAACTCAGAATTCTGATGAGGATATGGAAAGAAAGGAACTCTTAGACATTGTGAGGGGAAATGTAAATCAGTTCAGTCACTACAGAAATCTGCACAGCACAGAGATCTTTCTTTGGTGAATCTTGTGTGTATGTGCCTATGTGTGCTTGTGCTGTGCACACTGCACTTTTGAGAGGTTCTGAGGACTGATTTAAAATGGTTGAGAAGTGCTCAGAGATGATTCAAGGGGAACCACATCTTTGTCCTAAAATATTGAATTTGAAAGTACCAGCAGAGAACAAGGAAACGGCTGGCACACATCATTCTAATTATGGGGAAGCAGACCCTGTAACTCCCCAGGTACAGAAGGATAAACGGAGGCTTCATGGTAGAGTGGGTGTGTGGCTGGGATGAGGTCATGGCTGCTATTTGTCACTCAGATTGGCATGACATTCCTTTTCTTCAGTGCATTCTTTGTCTTTGCTACAGCTGTCCTCATATGAGAATCTATCTACACAGGGAATAGTCAATACCCCAAGAGCAGAAAGCTTTACTGTGATACATTCCAGGGTAGGAGTCTAGGCATCGGATACCTGCAGTTCTGGGTGGTTTTTTTCTTCCTGTCATCTGTATCAATCCAGGGAAATTCTTAACCTCATAAGGGTAAGAACTCAACTGAGAAGTGGGATTCCCATATCTACTTACAGAGATGAAGTGAATCAATGCTTGAAAAGTCCTTTGGACAGGCAGCAGGTCCCAAATAAGGGCTCAGTAAATGGAAGGTGTTTGTTTTAATTATTTTTATTTGTTCATTTCCAAAAATTAGGATGCATCAGGTTTTGACAAATTTCTGCTCAAATATTTTTTCCAGAAGTTTCCCCTGTATCTCAAGGCAGAGCTTCGGCGATACTCATTTCATGCCCTCCTGAACCTCAAAACATGTTGCTTTGTAATTTATCTACTTCCCTGCATCATTTCTAGTTCATGCTGTCCTCTTGACTGAAGAAATGTATGTATTATTGATCTTGGTATATGGCTAACTAGTTCTTAGCTCAGTACCTACAGAGCACAATCTCTGTGTAATCACCAGATATTTTTCTGAGTGTCTGCTATGTCACATACTATTTGAAGACTTAGACATACAGCTTCTGTGATGGTTATTCCTAATTGTCACCTTTACAAAATCTAGAATCACCTGGGGGATGGACCTCTGAGCATACCTATGGGGAATTATCTTGATTGCATTAATTGATGTGGGATGGTGCATCTTAAATTTGGGGAAGACCATCCCTTGGGAAGGGGAGACTGAAGAAGTTGGAAAAAGTGAGCTGGGGAGCAGCATGCATGTATTTATCACTTTCTTCTTCTGACTGTAGACATAATGTAACGAGCCGCTTCAAGCTCCTGCCACCGGAAATGGTGGGCCCTGAGCTAAAAGAAACTCTCTGAAGTCACTTTTGTCAGAGCATTTTGTTGTTGAAACAGGAAAATAAACTAAGACAGCCTTTATCTTCCAGAAACTCACAATTGATCAAGGAATATGAACTAATAGCTAATTAAAATGTCATAGGAGAAGAGAGTTTATCTACTATTTTTATAATCAGAAGTGGCCAGAGAAGGCTTCTTGGAGGAGGGAGTTATAGCTTAAGTGATATGTATGGAGAAAATGTTTTTTGGTGATCCCGATTTTCTCTGTATGTATATGTATGTGTATGTGTGTGTGCATACCTGTGGAGGCCAGAGGTCACCATCAGGTGTCTTCCTCAATCATTCTTCACCCTAGTTTAATATTTATTTAATTTTTTTATCTCTTTCTCTTTCTCTCTTTCTCTCTCTCTCTCCCTCTCCCTCTGCACGCCCCCATGCCTGTGAGTGCCCATGGAGGTCAGAAGAGAGTGTTGGATACCCTGGATCTGGAGTTACAAGTGGTTGTGAGTGGTCCCACATGAATGCTGGGGACTGAACTCTGGTCTTTCATAAGAGCAGTAGGCACTGTTAACCACTGAGCAATCTTTCCAACTCCTCTACCTTATGTTTTTGAGAAAGGGTCTCTTACTGAACCTGATGCTCATAGATTTGGCTAGATTGACTGACTAAGTAGCCTAATAGATCCTTCTGTCTCTGTTTCCTTAATCTTGAGATTATAGGTTATAGGGTTTTGTTGTTGATTTTGACATGTTCTGGTGCCTGACTCAGGTCCCTATGCTTATATGACTAAGCCATTTTCCCAGACAGGGATCTTGCTTTTAATTTCCCTAAAACAGAGCCTGCAAATAGACCTGGGTAAAGTGGCTGATTTAGTTGGTGCTCCCAGAAAGCAGATTAAGGAAGGAAGGAAGGAAAGCCAAGAAAGTGTGCATTAGTGAGCTGAGTGTTGCTGTGGGTAGGACGTGCACAGCCCTTTAGATTTTCCTTTTGAAGAACCAGACTAGGTGGATGTCTGTTGGCTGACTCTTCTGTTAGATAAGGATTGCCTCCAGAGGCATTATCTGTTTGGTATTTCTGGTTCTGCACTGCCTTGGTCCCTACTTAAGGAAAGGCTGAAAGTGGGGAAATGTGCCTGGTGAGGAGCTGTCAAAATGGAACTGTCCAACAGAGCTTCAGCTGAAATCACAAAGAGATAGTGCACAATGCGGAGGGACTCCCCACTAAAGTTAACAGAACAAGTATACCACTTCTATGGTGGGTTTTTGTCTGGTTTGAGCTTGCATGGGTCTTGTGCATGCTGTCACCATTGCTGTAATTTCATATGAGCAATTTTCCAACCATGTGGGAAACTGTTTCCTTGTGGTCATCCACCCCCTGCCCCAGGCTCTTACAGTCTTTCTACCCCTTCTTCCACAATGGTCCCTGAGCCCCGGATGACTGAAATTTAATATAGGAGTCCTATCCAGAATCACACACTCTGTAGGTTGAACAGGCTCCAGTGGATGAGCTCACACAGAGGGACATCTGGGAACACAAACTTGATTTGATAGACTTTAACATATAAGACAGAGTACATGTAATCCAGTGGGGGATGACTATGGGTGTGTAGATAGGGGATGGGGTCTAAACATGATTAAGATGTATTGTACAAAGTACACAAAAATTCACTGAAAAATAGAAAAAATAAAACCCAAAACAAGAACAGCAAACAAACAAATAAAAGCTCTTCAAAATTCCTTCATGGTGAAATATTGAAGATTCAATTTTATGCAAGTTCTGGGAAGGTGATCATAGCTTCTGGATGATCAAAAGCGTAATAACCATGTCCTGCCCAGAAAATAGCGTTCAACAATATTCCACCTCTTCTCCTGGCTCTTACATTCTTTAGTGTCATGTAGTTATTGGAGGTGTGTTTGATTTAAGGTTTTTCAGAAGAGTGAACTCTTTCATCCACCCTCCCCTGCTGCCTCTCCTAGGACTCAGTCCCAGCTCAAGCAGCATTCTTGGGCTCAGTTAGTAAGTCTTTTTAGTCCCTCATAATCCTTTCGCTCTAGCCAACATATAGTAATATTTCCCAATGAGAACAAGAATAATCCATATGAATCTCAAAACAAAATTAAATGACTAATTATAGACACATTCAAAGAGTTTAAAGAGGAAACAAATAAACATCTGAATGAATTGGAAGAAAAAGAGAGTCCAAGAAAACACAAACAACTGAATGGAATAATGAAGAAAATTTAGGATACAAAAAGATAATTCAGCAAAGAGATTGAAATACTGAAGAAGACCCAAGGTGAAATGAAGATGGAAATGAACCACTCAATCAACAACCCAGTGGAGCCAGGTGTGGTGGGACACGCCTTTAATCCCAGCATTTGAGAGGCAGAGGCAGGCAGATCTCTGTGAGATCCAGGCCAGCTGGGGCTACAGAGAGACCCTGCCTCAAAAAGACCGAAAAGGGGAAAAAAAAATCTCAGTGGAATGTCTTATTGACAGACAGAATGGATCAAGTAGAAGACAGAATATCAGGACCTGAAGACAAGGTAGAGGAGCTGGACCACTCAATCAAAGAAAATTATAAATTTAAAGAAATCATGAGAGGAACATGAAGAAACTTTGGCATACCATGAAAAGACCAAATCTATGAATCGTGGAAAATACTAATAATGATAATTGTATTGATAACATATTAAATGTTATAGAACATAAAAATTATTAACAATTAATTTTATTTTAATTATTCAGGTCAAAGGCATAGATCAGTTCTTCAATAGAATCATAGACTAAAGCTTCTGAAAATTAAGGAAGGAGATGTTCATTCAAATATAAGATATGCACAAAATACCATTTAGAGAGGACCAGGAAAAACTCCCCATGTCATATTATAGTTGAAACTAAACATACAGAGCAAAAAAAAGAGTATTGCTAGCTGCAAGAAAGAATCCATAAGCAACATGTAAAGGAAAGCCCACTAAAATAACAGCTTTCTTCTTAATGGGAACTTAAAAAGCCAGAGTAGCTTGAGCAATGTACTTCAAGTCTTAAAAGACTATAAATGCCAATTTGGGCTAATTTACCAAACAAAACTATCTGCCACAATTGAAGGAGAAAAAAAAAATCTTTCCATGATACAAGTAGTCTAAAGGAATTAATGTTCACTAACACAGCCCTACAGATAATACTGGAAAGAATACTTAAAACTGAAGAAAAGAATAAGCTTGAAAAAGAGGCCACAGGAAGAAAACAAAGGATACTATAATAACTACCACACAAAGCAGGACTAAGAACAGTCAGAGCAAAAAAGCAACAAAATGACTACAACACAGACACACACAGACACACATCCTCTTAGAATCTTTAGATTTGTGCGTGTGTGTGATTTGGAATACCCACGGAAGTCAGGAAAGTAGAAAGGGACCATTGGGGGAGGGGAAGAGAAATAAACGGGGGGGGGGGACTAGGAGGGTAAAACAGAAGGTGTGGGTGGGAAGTGGGATGTTATACTAAAGGTATTTGAAAAGAACCTTGACTATCAATCAAAAAGCCTGTCCTAGATGTGTCGTCCCTCCCTTTGTTTATGGCCGGAGGGATCCAAGAGAGTCCCCAAGCAATGTAAGCTATTGTTATTGTGCTTGGTTTCCCACTTGGTCTTGAGGAGAAGATCGTATTGCTGTTGACATTACACACTGGTCACAGGACTTGAAGAAATCAAGCTGGTACTGAATTGGAAGCCTCCTTCAGCTGTCTTAGTGTTGCAAGGTGCTTGGTAGATTGCTGGGAGAGAAGGGTTACCAACAGTTTACCCATCCGTGAACCCTGAAAAATACAGTGACTTACCTGGCAAGATATGCCCATGAGTGCAATAATAGCACGAATGTCGTAGGGGGGTGGTAACTAACAGCTGTCTGTTTGGATTTAAGGGCCAATAAACAAGGGGGGGGGATTTCGTGCCTGCCGCTGTTAACAAGGCAAAGAACCTGTGACTAGAAAGGTCATAGACCCTAGAGAAGACCCTACTATTATGTTTTACTAAATCGGTATAGTAGTGAACTCCTTTCTAAATACCTATACCTGTGGACTATACCTATACCTATAGACTACTTCAGCTCTCATCACCCATTGAGGCTAACACAGAGAAACTCAGATGATCAAAGTGCAGAGAATAACTGACTGTGGAGCGTTCATCTCCAAGTAGGAAATCTTTATCATCACCCTCTCCCAAGGCTCGTGGAAGAGCAAGCAGAAAGACTGTTAAGAGCTGGAGGTTAGGGATGACTTCTGCGAAGCAGTGTCTTTTGGACACAACAGGTATTGCACTTATAAAATCTCAATAGCTGTGATTACCTACTCAAGACCTGCACAAAATCAATCCAATCAATATTCTAGTGTAGATGGAAGGGGATCATCAGGCTCTACTAGTTGAGAAACTGCAGGCAGTTGACTGCTGCAAGGGGAGAGAAAATCAGTTTTCTTCAGGGGTGGGTTGCTCATGCTGTAGTGGGCAGCCCTATGTCCATGTCATACAGGCAATACTAGCTGGACTCAGTAGACTATATATGTTGGAGGGGAGCAGTGAGGGGTGGATTTGATCAAAATAAAATGCATTCACGTATGAAGGAGATGAAGGAGACAATAGGTTTTCAGAACAAACTTCTATTTTATAAAACTTGTTTTTAAAAGATTTTATTATCATCATCGTGCGCACATGTTTGTGTATGTGTGTGTGTGTGTGTGTGTGTGTGTGTGTGTGTGTGTGCAATGAAGTGAGTAGAGGTCAGAGGACAACTTTTAGGAGCTGGTTCTCTTTTCCCTCCTTGGGTTCTGGGGACTGAACTCAGGTTATCAGGCTTACAGGGAAAATGCTTTCACCCAATGAGCCATCTTGCCAGCCCTAAAACTTGTTTTATATGCATCCAACTCCTGACTCAGGTCTCCCCTTTACCATGCTCTATGGAATCCTCAGTCCCCTGAGGAAGCAACTGATCTTTCTTCCTGAAACACTAACCACTGCTTTCTTGACAGGAGGACAAGCAGTGGAGAGAGAATAGAATGCACATCAATCAGTTCCCCACACTGCATACAGAAATTGCACACTTTGGTCATAATGTTTTCTGGAGATGTAGTGGCAACAGAGTGTGTCTCAGAAGATATGAAATGGTTAGATTTTGGGAAAAACTTGGCACAATCTTTAGCTCCCCAAATAATTATTTTGGAAAGAGTGGCTACCATTCATGGCTCTTAATGTTTATTAACTTCCCCAAATAACAACTATTCAAACAATGCAGTCCATTAGGATTACAGTTCCCTTCTGTGCTGTGGAGGCAGAGGAACCTCCAAATTTTGCCTGTGTCAGTGACAGGTTTTTACAATCTTAGACTAGACATTTAACTTCCCCGAGTCTCCATTCCTCATCTTCAAAGGGGGAAATACCATTTCACAGTGTTTCTGTAAGGGTCAGATGAGGTGACATCCATTAAACTCTGGGTGGAAGGTCAGTGTTCAGTGATTAGTTTTCACTTGATGCTCTCAGCTAAAGGGGCACAATGCCATTCTGGATTCCAACTACAGAGACCTATGTCCTTGTGAATAGCTCTCACCTGCAGTGTAGCCATTACTGTGGAGCACCCAAAGCTTGAGAAACAGACACGAATTCATTTTATTCATTTCTCAGGTTTTAAAATTATTTTACATTTAAAAACAATTTAAAATGTTCTTATGATCACATTTTGTATGCTGAGCATCTTCACCCTATTACCCCCTGGACCCCTTTCCTCAGCTCTCTCCTCCCAGTGATCCTCTTTGTCTCTCTGTACAGTTTGACTTCTACTTTAATGTCATATACGCATAAATGATTAAACAATTTATTACATGTGCATATGTGTGTGGGTGCATGTCATAGTATGCATGAGGAGGTCAGTGGATCACTTGCTTGAATAGTTTCTCTTCTACCATGTCGGTACTGGGGATTAAACTCAGATTGTCAGGGTTGGTAGTAAGCATCTTTACTCATTAAGCCATCTCTCCTCAGTCCCTACATATATGATTTTATGTATCTATACATAAAATCCATAAATCTAGGAATCACAAATGAGAGACAATATTTGTCTTTCTGAGACTGGCTTATTTCATTTACTATGATTATCTATAGTTGCATCCGTTTTCATGCAAGTGTTATAACCTTGTTCTTTATGGTTGAAAAAAAATCCATCATGCACATACACTGCATTTTCTCTATCTATTCTCCTTTTGGACACTTAGGTTGATTATACAACTCAGCTATCATACATATTGCTGTGAAAAACATTGGTATACAAGTATTTCTCTGGTACATTGACTTAGAGTCCTTTGGGTGGTATAGGTGAGTTATTTGGAAGATCTATTTTTAGTTTTTTGAGAAACTGCCACATCAGCTTCCATAGTGGCTTAACTAATGTGTAGTCCCATTTTGTTTACATCTTTGTAACTATTTGTTATTATTTGTTTCTTAATGACTGGTATTCTGTCTGGGGTGAGATGGAATATCAATGTAGTTTTGATTTGCATCTCTCTGATGGCTAGTGAGCCTGAACATTTTTTATATGTGTATTGCCATTTGTATTTCATCTTTTTAAAATGGTTCATTAGCTCACTCATTGATTGCATTGCTTGATTTGTTTGAGTTCATCGTGTATTCTAGATATTAATCCTTTGTCAGACATATAGCCAACAGATTTTTTTTTTATAATTTTGTAGACTGCCTCTTCACTTAATTGCTTCCTTTTCTGTATGGAAGCTTTTTAGTTTTGTGAGGTCCCATTTGTCAACAGTTAGCCTTACTTCCTAAGCAACTGTAGTCCTTTGAGGGGTCCTTGTCTAAGTTTATATTTTTAAATGTTTTCTCTACTTTTTCCTCTAACAGTTTTAGAATTTCCGATCTTATATTAAGGTCTTTTGCTTTCTAGATTCATTTAATTTATTATCTATGCACTAGATTTTAATTTTTAAGAATTTCATACATGAGTATTGTCTTTGCATTATTTCTATTCATCCTAGTACTCTACCAAGTCTTTCCATATCCCCCCCACTCCCTCTTGATTTTTGTCTTGTCTTTCTCTTTACTATTGACACACAAACACACAAACATACACACACACACACACACACACACACACACACTCCAACTACAGAGACCTATGTCCTTGTGAATAGCTCTTACCTATAGTGTAGCCATTACCCAAAGTTTGAGAAACCGACATGAATTCATTTTATTCATTTCTCAGGTTTTAAAATTATTTTGCATTTTAAAACAATTTAAAATGTTCTTATGATCACATTTTGTATCAATGTATGTAAGTTTAAGTATACTTGAATATAAACTACCGTTTCATCACTACTATTACTATACTTATTAGTAGACTGTGCAATAAGGTGTGTGTGTGTGTGTGTGTGTGTATGTGTGTGTGTGTGTGTGCACTGAGTCTATTTAGTGGTGCTCATGTGTACCTGTGTTTAGGGCTTAGATTTGGGATTAGATAATCTCTCAAGGACCTAGTACCTTCAGAAAACTGATTCTCCCTCCTTCAGCATCCACTGAGTTATTTAAGTTCTTCATTCTGAGGTGAACCCCATGACATTCACCCTCTACACCTTGGCATGTCAATTGTTTTTGTCATTATGTAGGTCTCCTTAGAACACTATACTGTGAAGATTTCATTGGTGAAGCTTCCATATCTTATCTAGAGTACATCAACTGGCAGCACATGTCTTGTCCCTCTGGCTCTTGCATTCTTTCTGCCCCCAGCTCTGGGATGTTCCCTGAGCCTTAGATGTGGATGCCCCATTAGTAGATGTGTCACTTAGGGATGGGCACCTCAAAGTCACTTATTCTCTGTGCTTGACAAGTTGAGGAACTTTGTAATAGTTTCCATCTGTTGCAAAAAGAAGCTTCTTTGATGACTGGTAAGTTCTCTTCTCTGTAAATATAAGGATATATATTTAGAATACAATAAGAAATTACATTGGTCTAGGGAAGTGAAAGAAGTAGACTTTTCTCTAGGGTCTATGACTGCTCCAGCAGTGTGTATTTAGCTATGCTTACAGAACTGCACATGATTTCCCTCCCATTGAGGGGGCCTTAAGGATTAGACAACTGTTGATTATCCCTAAGATAAAATTGCTACTACAGCACAAATAGAGATTGCTTACTGGGATGTTCATTGTTAAGGTTCAGAGACTTAACAGCTGAATAGGATCATTAATTGGTTTTCTCCCTTGGCAGCTTGCATAGTATCTTATGATATACCATGAAAGCTAGTCTTTAAGGAAGGAAGCTTCCAGTTCCAGCTCAATTGCTCTGTCATGTGTCTAAAATATTTTGTGTTATCAGCAATAGGTGTGGAGAGCCGTAGGCCCCCACCCCAGAAAATAGCAAGGCCTGATTCCTGGCAAAGCTGTTTTCCAGACATCAAGTCTGACCTGGTTTGAGATTAACCAGATGGCCATACTTGAAAGCCTCACACAAACATGTTATTCTAACCCGAGCACTTACTGCTTGAGAGACTCCCTCATTCCTCCCGAACTGCCTAAGAAACTTTTGCATTACTTTGTAATCATGCAGGTGTGACCTCTTAATTGATTTATAACTTGCTATAGAATTGTGATCTTACTATGGAATTTACTCTGTGATCATGTGGTGTGGTGTAACTATGATAATTGCCCTGTCAATAGAATTGCTCTGCCTCAATAGATTTATCCCTGCCAACTTCCCCTTCTGCTTCCCTATAAAAACTTTGTGTAGATGTTCAATAAATGAGACTTGATCAGAAAGCCTGTCTTGTCTCCATTCTTCACGTCTCTTGTCCCTTTCAGTCCCCTCTCCTCTCTCCAGGTTCCCACACTGACTGTCTCACGGGCCGAGACAAATAGGGTCTTACCTTTAAGTTCTGAGAGGCAATCAAAGTCTGTGGCAATAGCCAGTATTATTTTGGGAGTCTCTTGGACTACCCTGACCAACAGCTAGAAGGGAGGTTTCCCATGCCTGGCACAGAGAATTTTGTTATACAGCTATCAGTTTTGCACATGCACTCACATAAATATTATATCTGTAGTTTTTGGTGGGCTTATGAATGAATACATTTCCTTTTGGTGTTTCACATCACCGAAGCATTATTTATGGTTCTCTCTTCTCTCTCCTTGCTTCCCAAGAATAGCCCTCGTTCCTTTTTTCCAAGTTAGAGTATATCCATTTTCCCCATTTCCCTCTTGATGATATCCCCTCTTTCCTACTAGCCCTCTCTCTCTTGAGAGATCCTTGTTAACCTTTCCCCCTTGGTTACTTTTCATTTTCCTGGCTCCTGTGGTTATACCAGGATATATACTCACATCTAAGTATTTGGAGCTAGGATTCACAATTGAGAGAGAATTTTTTATTGTTTTACTTCACTTAGTGCAATAGTTTCTAGTTCTGTCCATTTACCTGTGAATTTCAAGGATTACTTTACTGCTGAGTAGAACTTCATTGTGTAAATGTACTGCATTTTCATTACCCATTTATTGTTTGAGAGACATTTATATTGTATCCATTTCCTACCTATTGTGAAAAGAGCAGCAACAAAATAGTTGAGAAAGTATCTGTGTAGTAGGATGTTGGGTCCTTTGGGTATATGCCGAGGAGTGGTATAGCTGCATCATACGGTAAACCTATTTTCAGCTTTTAAAGTGTTCCCTGCACTGATCCTTGCAGTAGCTGTACCAATTTGCACTCCCACCAGCAGTGAATGAGTGTTCTCCTTCCCTACATCCTCACCAGCATCTGTTGTCATTTCTTAAGTTTGAATATGCTTTCTTTGTGTAAAATAAAAGCAGTATTAGAAACACATTCTTCTAATGATCACCCAGAAGAACAAGGTGGAAGAGATATGGGCACAAAACTGGTGGAAGATGAACAGTCAAACACATGAGAAGGTACAAGCCTTATAATCAACCACGTAAAGACAATGAACAGTTTGAGATGCCATTTCAAATCCATCAACTTACACAAATTTGACTGACGGTGTTAAAAGATGGAGAGCTTGTAGAGCAATGAGTATCCTTAGACACTGTGGGCAGTTGTCCAAAAGAGCAAAGGTAAAGGATAAGCAGATTGAGTGTGGCTAAGTTACATTTCACCCACCCTTTGATTAGTCAACTGTAATCCTAGCCTTCTACTATGGAGAAACTCTCGCCCCTGTTCAAGGAGTATATTGAACATTGCCGTTAACAAAACAAAAGGAGGGGGAGATCTATGTCTTGCCATAATTTTAAATCAATATACTTTAGTTCTTTCATATGCTGGAATGCTGTTCAAATATTAAAAGAAAGAGTTGAAACATCATGTAATGGCACAGAAATATCTTTATGGCGTTCCGTTTAATTAAAAGCAAGTCACATCCATTTCACGTGTGCACAAGGAGCCAAGTCCAAGCAAGGATGTTCATGGATATTTACTGCAGCAATATCATCACAATAAAAAGAAGTAACTTAACACTAGCAGGAGAATTGATCAGTGTGGCAGATCCATAAGTGGTATTATTAAAAGGCAGCTAGATTCAGCTAGACAGTCCTACTATATGGATAAATATAAAATGCAGAAGGATATATATATATATTTACAAATATGAAGACCTAAATTCCCTAGATCCGTAAAAGAACAGGTGTGACAGTGCATGCTTGCAATTCCAGTATTGGTGAGATAGAGACAGGTGGATTCCCAGGGGCTTGTGGACAAGCCAACCTAGCCTACTTGGCAAGCTCCAGGTCCCATTGAGAAACCCTGTCTAAAAAACAAGGTGAATGATACCTGAGAAAAAACACCCAAAGCTGATATCTGGCCTCCACATACATGCACACAATGTGCACAGGCATGCATACCCACAGTCACACAAAAAAAGTTAAAAGCATGATATGAAAAGTTAAAACATTATGCGTTGTTGAGTACATATATTATAGAAATATAGGTGGGAAAATAAACATTGAAATTGGAGTAATTATCATGGGGATATATTAAATCAATTCCCCATAAGCTCCTTCACCTTTCCTTGCAACCCAGTCCTGGCTTCTTAAGATCCATAATCCCTAGGGTTGTCTAAGAAATCAGCAGGTTTATCATCCTATTCAGCCTCAGGGATCAGAGCTGATTGGTGACAACCTCTTTGAAATTTTCCAGTAGTGTTTGTAGCTGTGATGGATGAGCCTTACCATATACTTTGTTTTAAGCTATAGTGGATTCAAACATAGGTTTCCATATGTGGAAAAGGATGGTGCTTACAGTCCTTCATAAATGATCCAGCTGAAGGATGCTTCCAATGGAGAGATCTTCTCTTATCATCTCTTACGCTGTTCCGAGGTCCTACCACTTCTGGAATGAATGAGCCATGATCTGATCTGGGACTTTTTCTTCTTTTTTTAATCTTCAGGGATTTATCCTTAGTTGGAAAGATTATAGACAGCGTATTGGTACTGTTTGGCTTCTTTTGCTTTCTTGACACTGTAAATTATGAAAGTCACTCTGGGTGTATCTTACTGTATCCATGTTTAAGCAGATATTGAGGCCAAAAGAGGGATGTTTGCCTGACCACATTAAGGAGATGCCCACATGTTTAACCAACTTCCTGGGAGAGTCCAATCCAGGACCAGTGTTTTTTTTTTTTTTTTTAATTAACCATGAATATAAGTCATGGTTCTCAGGTTCAGATTCTTGTTGACCCCCTTTGGATTTAGAAGTCTAGTGTGGCATGTTTGGGTTGGTGAATAATTTCTGCCTTTAAACACAGAGAACACAGGAGGCTAGGATGGGGAAGTTTGTTTCAGCTGAGTCTGGACATAGTTATTCAAACTCCTGGTTCCAAACACTTTTTCTTCCAGCTGGTACATATTTGTTTGAATAATAAAGCTCAGAGGAAAACTACCAGGAAGAAGACAAAGCCATGCTGAGTGTGATTTATCCATTTGCTTGATGAAGTGATCCTGCTGTGGAATTAGTTTAACTCTGTGAGGTCTGGCCAGGGCCATGCAGAGTTCTGGCTTTATAATTCAATCAGCTGATTAAACACCTAGAATGTAATGGAGATCAGAACAAGCAGAGAACCCACCTCCACAAATAACTGCATAGTAAATCTAATTTATCGAAGATATCCTTCCTGCACTCTTCAAATAAGCACCCATGTTGTGTGCTACAGGATGTCTGTGTTGTTCATAGCAAATGAATTTTACTAGGGGGCTTGAGGATGAGGTAAACTTTCAGTCTGAACTTCTTAACAATGATCTGAAATCAACTTTAAAAGTAAGAGTATAGACACATCCATGTTTGTTGCTGCTCTTTCCACAATAGCTAAGAGATGGAAGCAACCTAAGTGTCCCTCAATTGATGAATGGATAATGAAAATGTGGTTTATTTATATGATGGAGTTTTACTCAGCAGTAAAGAAAGATAAAATCATGAAATTTGCAGGTAAATGGATGGAACTAGAAACTGTTATACTAAGTGAAGTAACACAGACTCGGAAAAAAAATCGACATATGTTCTCCCTCATATGCAGATCCTAGAACCAGACTCTGATAAATATGTATGCATCCAGACATAACTACAGGAACCAGGATAATGGAAAGGTAAAGGAAAAGAGAAGAACAGTAGGAAGCAGGCTTTAATAAGGGAGATATGGATAAAAATTGGGTTAGTTTAAGTGAGGGGGGAGGGAAGGGTGTACAAGGAACCTAGGGCATAAAGGGAAAGAAGGAGCTCAAGAGAGGTAGGACCATAGGAGAAGGGTATTAGTAAGGAAGAAAGGGGGGAAATGGAGGCACCTTAAGAGGGAAAACCATGATGGAGGGGTGAGACAATGTGAGAGCTAGCCTAGCTAGTTTTGAAAACCAGAGAGAAGCATATTACTCCTACAACGTACTGACAAATTATACATAGCAGATCAAGAAATATATGCCTAGGTAAGGTTTATCTGAGAACAACTGGTATTTACCTAAGATTTATCTACATGACACACAGTAATTAAAAATATCAGACTGGTGGAACTAACCTTCTTGGGTGTTTAACAGACATACTTTGAGGTCTATAATAATTTGGTCAGAGGGACATAAAGGACGCTTTTTGCTCCTTGCCCTCCTAGGTCAACTAGTTCCAGGGGACTATGAGCATCTCTCAAAATGTCCTATAATGGTGGTAGGTCACCTGTCCTCTTGATCAAGGAGGCAGAGGAGACCCCACCAGATGGACTTGAACCAGTGTCCAGTCTATAAGGAGAAGCGTCAACACAGAGGAATCATTTCCTCCATGCTTCCAAGCGAAGCCAACC